>NW_028250008.1:0-104705 GCF_964263255.1 Lissotriton vulgaris
TGTTGCGTAGGCATAGCTTCATCATCTCAATTATCATTACAGTATGATTTCTAAATCCTATATCACGGCTTTTAAGAAAATGGTAACAGGCCTCCATACCCTGCGTGTGGTCAATGATAGTATAAAGGGCACTGACATCCATGGTGATAAGTATGGAGCCCTCTGTCAGTATGAAGGTGTCTATTTTTTTGAGAAAATCAGTAGTGTCCTTGATATATGAGGGGAGTTTGATGACATATTCTTTAAGGAAGTGATCAATGTATATTGACAGATTTTCATTGACACTCCCTATAGAGGAGATGATGGGTCTACCTGGGGGTTCTGCAAGATTTTTATGAACCTTGGGGAGTAGGTAGAAAATGGGTAATTTGGGGTCACATTTGAGGGAAACAGAATTCTTGCCATGTGAGGAGCCCCTCTATTTGCCAATCATGGAGTCTGTTCCATGTTTCTTCTATACTGGAGTAGTATTCATTGCAGTTGGATTTGGTGTAAAAGATATCACCTTCCAATTGTCGAAGGGCTTCCTTGACATACAGTTCCCTACCCCATAGCACAATATTGCCTCCCTTGTCAGATGGTCTTAATATCACAGACTTGTCGTCAGCTAGGGAAAGGATGAACTCCCGTTCTTGTTTGCTAAGGTTCTTATTCCAGTTATATCTATTGTGCTGTTGGTGTTTAAGTTTGACCAGTTCTTTGCTTACCACTTCTTGAAAGGTGTCTATGGGGTCATGTGGCATTATGGGGTAGAAGATAGACTTGGGTTTGAAACTGGTACATGCAGCTTTATTTGTGTTAGAGTCCCTGACTCCTACAATGGAGTTATCTGTTTGACTATCTACTGGTATGCCCCCCAATGAGTATACATCAAGTAATAGATCATGGTCATTGATGGTAAGTTCAGGTATATCTGTTGGTATGGTAGATATATGTGTTCCTGCAGCTGGTCTAAGTGAATGCCATTTTTGGAGTTTAAGTTTTCTGCCAAACTTGTAGATGTCTATTCTAGTGTCTGAATAACTGAACAGTTCGCTAGGGCAGAAAGTTAATCCTAGACAGAGTGTACGCTTTTCTTTAAGAGTCAAGGTTCTAGAAGATAAGTTTATGATAGTTTTGTTTACCATTTCGTCGTTCATGGTTAGCGCCTTCTTCGGTAGCCGCCCCTTTTGGTTCCCATCGGCTTTGAACTCTTGTCGTTTTCTCTGCTGGAGCTTGAGTCTTCTCTTCTGCGATCTGCTCTGCCTCTTGCTTGTCCCCTTGGTCGCCCACGTGTTGGTGTTTTTTGGAAGGACTGCTGTTGCTGTTGTGATTCCGCCTCCTTTTTCCGTCTGGTCCGCAGGACCCTGAATTCTTCTAAAAAAGTCGCCGGTTTTTTAACAACTTGTTCAGTGTCTGAGGCAGTGCTGGTAGATGGTCTTGATGCATCCGAGTCTGGTTCAATGGCAATGGCGTCCAATGAGCACGCTCCCTCATTTTCTTGTGATTCCAGTGTCTCAGTGGTGGTATGGTCTTGTTTGTACAAATAGTCGTACTTAGGGCTGTATGTTAATATTCTTCCGCTGTCGTAATCGCCACAGTCTCTGTGTAACTTACGCTGTTTGCGATATTTTATATCCTCTTCGTTTTTCTTTAAGCGTCCTTTCAGTTCATCCTTAAATTTGTTGATTGTGTCCTGATTAGGATGTTTACTGAATTCTTCTTCAAGTTCTTTGAGTTGCTTGATGATGGTTTCGCGATCTTCCCATGCATATTTAATTAAAATGCACAACATGTTCTTACTACTGGCAGCAGAGTTTTGCGACCATTCCTCTAGCATTTGTGCATTGGGTGATTCGTGTGAAGGAGTGATATAAATTCTCAGACCTCTAGGTACCATGCACTTGTCAACATAATCCTGAAGGGATGTGGCCTCCCACCATTTGGATGTCTCCTGCTTTCTCAGTTTCTCATATTTTCTAAGTTGTGATATTAGTAGGCTGCTCTCCGTCTTTTCCACTGTTACGAGCCCAGTTCCTGCCTTGCCTGGTCCTCGTGCAAAAAGTGTGGCAGCTTCTCTCCTCCGTTCGTCATCTTCCTCCATCGTGATTTTTTGTAATCTGACTGTTCAATTTGACCTGTAATCACTGTTGTTGTAATGCACTCGTAGGTTCCAACCTCGTGAATTACTGGTGAAAAGTACCCGTTTTTGAATTGTTCTTAAATGTTTATTAACTGCAACCTTTCCCCGCCTAGGTAGGCAGTTCCTGATGCCGCCTGATAACTGGCTGTCCCAAGTAAGCAGTGACTGAAGTAGCGGAGATCAAAGAAAACGACTTCCGTGTATTTCAGCAGAGTTGGATTACTCTTCTTATTGTGTGCCTCCTGTACCCGCTAGCCCTCGGTTCGAAACCCGCCCGACCTAATCAGTCCGCCATGTCGGAGCTACGACGCAGATAGCGCCGGCGCTTCGTCAAAAACAAAAAGAAAAGGCGTGCTCGGTTCTTACCTTCAGGGCGTACAGCGGTCTTCCTGCTTCTTCGGGGTAGTAGCGAAGTCGCGTTTCCAATCGGCCGGTTTGGATCCCTCCGTCAAATTCAACAAGGAGCAAGAGGATTATTTACCGGGATCCATATCCCTTAGTCAGGTGGCGTGTCACGCTCGGCTAATCCCATCGCCGAGTATTAACCATGTCCAAAGAATTGCTTTCAAAAGCAAAGACACGCACTCGGAAAGGTGCAGCAAACAAGGGTTTATTCACGAGGTAACGCTACGCGTTTCAGCACAAGGGTGCCTTGATCACACGTTTGACCACAACCAAATCATGAAGAGGACTTAAACTCATTATACTTAAGCATCCTATATTCCTGTGCGGTATATGACAATTGACTGCATGATTAGTCGGTGCCTCTAAAAACGCATCAGCATAATATCGGCAAATTAATAAGTGAGACTTCATGATTTGGTTGAAAGTCGAATTTCATGTGTTTAACTCTATGAAGCAATAGACACACAACGTGAAATGACTAGTCAATAATGGCCGACGCGATTCATGTATTGAATATGTCCTTCTTTTATGTTTACCAAACTTTAAGGTCTTTCTTGTTTGTACATAATCTGTACCATGATTGGTTTGTGGTCAAACGTGTGATCAAGGCACCCTTGTGCTGAAACGCGTAGCGTTACCTCGTGAATAAACCCTTGTTTGCTGCACCTTTCCGAGTGCGTGTCTTTGCTTTTGAAAGCAATTCTTTGGACATGGTTAATACTCGGCGATGGGATTAGCCGAGCGTGACACGCCACCTGACTAAGGGATATGGATCCCGGTAAATAATCCTCTTGCTCCTTGTTGAATTTGACGGAGGGATCCAAACCGGCCGATTGGAAACGCGACTTCGCTACTACCCCGAAGAAGCAGGAAGACCGCTGTACGCCCTGAAGGTAAGAACCGAGCACGCCTTTTCTTTTTGTTTTTGACGAAGCGCCGGCGCTATCTGCGTCGTAGCTCCGACATGGCGGACTGATTAGGTCGGGCGGGTTTCGAACCGAGGGCTAGCGGGTACAGGAGGCACACAATAAGAAGAGTAATCCAACTCTGCTGAAATACACGGAAGTCGTTTTCTTTGATCTCCGCTACTTCAGTCACTGCTTACTTGGGACAGCCAGTTATCAGGCGGCATCAGGAACTGCCTACCTAGGCGGGGAAAGGTTGCAGTTAATAAACATTTAAGAACAATTCAAAAACGGGTACTTTTCACCAGTAATTCACGAGGTTGGAACCTACGAGTGCATTACAACAACAGTGATTACAGGTCAAATTGAACAGTCAGATTACAAAAAATCACGATGGAGGAAGATGACGAACGGAGGAGAGAAGCTGCCACACTTTTTGCACGAGGACCAGGCAAGGCAGGAACTGGGCTCGTAACAGTGGAAAAGACGGAGAGCAGCCTACTAATATCACAACTTAGAAAATATGAGAAACTGAGAAAGCAGGAGACATCCAAATGGTGGGAGGCCACATCCCTTCAGGATTATGTTGACAAGTGCATGGTACCTAGAGGTCTGAGAATTTATATCACTCCTTCACACGAATCACCCAATGCACAAATGCTAGAGGAATGGTCGCAAAACTCTGCTGCCAGTAGTAAGAACATGTTGTGCATTTTAATTAAATATGCATGGGAAGATCGCGAAACCATCATCAAGCAACTCAAAGAACTTGAAGAAGAATTCAGTAAACATCCTAATCAGGACACAATCAACAAATTTAAGGATGAACTGAAAGGACGCTTAAAGAAAAACGAAGAGGATATAAAATATCGCAAACAGCGTAAGTTACACAGAGACTGTGGCGATTACGACAGCGGAAGAATATTAACATACAGCCCTAAGTACGACTATTTGTACAAACAAGACCATACCACCACTGAGACACTGGAATCACAAGAAAATGAGGGAGCGTGCTCATTGGACGCCATTGCCATTGAACCAGACTCGGATGCATCAAGACCATCTACCAGCACTGCCTCAGACACTGAACAAGTTGTTAAAAAACCGGCGACTTTTTTAGAAGAATTCAGGGTCCTGCGGACCAGACGGAAAAAGGAGGCGGAATCACAACAGCAACAGCAGTCCTTCCAAAAAACACCAACACGTGGGCGACCAAGGGGACAAGCAAGAGGCAGAGCAGATCGCAGAAGAGAAGACTCAAGCTCCAGCAGAGAAAACGACAAGAGTTCAAAGCCGATGGGAACCAAAAGGGGCGGCTACCGAAGAAGGCGCTAACCATGAACGACGAAATGGTAAACAAAACTATCATAAACTTATCTTCTAGAACCTTGACTCTTAAAGAAAAGCGTACACTCTGTCTAGGATTAACTTTCTGCCCTAGCGAACTGTTCAGTTATTCAGACACTAGAATAGACATCTACAAGTTTGGCAGAAAACTTAAACTCCAAAAATGGCATTCACTTAGACCAGCTGCAGGAACACATATATCTACCATACCAACAGATATACCTGAACTTACCATCAATGACCATGATCTATTACTTGATGTATACTCATTGGGGGGCATACCAGTAGATAGTCAAACAGATAACTCCATTGTAGGAGTCAGGGACTCTAACACAAATAAAGCTGCATGTACCAGTTTCAAACCCAAGTCTATCTTCTACCCCATAATGCCACATGACCCCATAGACACCTTTCAAGAAGTGGTAAGCAAAGAACTGGTCAAACTTAAACACCAACAGCACAATAGATATAACTGGAATAAGAACCTTAGCAAACAAGAACGGGAGTTCATCCTTTCCCTAGCTGACGACAAGTCTGTGATATTAAGACCATCTGACAAGGGAGGCAATATTGTGCTATGGGGTAGGGAACTGTATGTCAAGGAAGCCCTTCGACAATTGGAAGGTGATATCTTTTACACCAAATCCAACTGCAATGAATACTACTCCAGTATAGAAGAAACATGGAACAGACTCCATGATTGGCAAATAGAGGGGCTCCTCACATGGCAAGAATTCTGTTTCCTCAAATGTGACTATCCCAAATTACCCATTTTCTACCTACTCCCCAAGGTTCATAAAAATCTTGCAGAACCCCCAGGTAGACCCATCATCTCCTCTATAGGGAGTGTCAATGAAAATCTGTCAATATACATTGATCACTTCCTTAAAGAATATGTCATCAAACTCCCCTCATATATCAAGGACACTACTGATTTTCTCAAAAAAATAGACACCTTCATACTGACAGAGGGCTCCATACTTATCACCATGGATGTCAGTGCCCTTTATACTATCATTGACCACACGCAGGGTATGGAGGCCTGTTACCATTTTCTTAAAAGCCGTGATATAGGATTTAGAAATCATACTGTAATGATAATTGAGATGATGAAGCTATGCCTACGCAACAATATCTTCATGTTTGATGGTAATTATTTCAAACAAATACGCGGGGCAGCTATGGGTTCGGCTTTTTCTCCCAATTTCGCCAATTTGTTTCTGGGAAAATGGGAGGAAGAAATCATGACAAATGTAGATCTTATGGAGGACTTTAGAAAAGTACACATATGGTCTAGATACATAGACGACCTCTTTGTAATCTGGCAGGGCACAGAGGCCGAAGCCATGTCCTTCATTAACAAGTTGAACCATAACAGCTACAACATCCATCTGACCTATAATATCAGCAGAGAAAGAGTGGAGTTTTTAGATACTACCATTGAGATTCAGAATGGCACATTGATCTCTAAACTCCATAGAAAAGACACTGCAGGTAACAGTCTACTGCATGCCCTCAGCTCCCATCCTGAACCTCTCAAATGGAGTATCCCCTATGGTGAACTCTTAAGAGCTAAAAGAAACTGCACTAAAGAGGAAGATTTCATACATGAAAGTGATATCATACTCAACCGGTTTCGGGAGAGAGGATATCCCGAGGGGGTACTGACCAAAGCCTTCACGAAAGCCTCGAATGTTCCTAGATCAGAGACCCTTGATCCTATGCCCAAACCTACTGACCCATCAGATTCTCCCAGAATCATAACCACCTTTAACCAAAAGTCCAAACAGGTTCACAAAATAATGGTTGATAATTGGAAAATCTTAAAATCAGACTCCATTATAGGACCTAAACTCTCTGAAAGACCATTGATTACGTATAGAAGAGGTCGTAACTTAAGAGACATGTTGGTAAAGAGTGACATTTCGGATAATAAGGGCCAACACATCAGAGGACTTAGTGGGTTTTATCCCTGTGGACATTGCAGGGCCTGCCGCACCAGTGTGATGGTGAAAGAATTTGAGATACCAGGGACCAACGCTAGAAAACAAATCAAACAGTTTCTGACATGTAGTTCATCCTTTGTGATCTATATTTTGGAATGTCCATGCCATAAGAAATATGTGGGAAGTACTTCATGTATGGCTAAGAAACGTGTCCAGGAACATCTGAGGGCCATCACCAACAAGGACCCCAAATACCCCATTGCAAGACACTTCCAGACCACACACCAATCCAATAATGACCTTCTGAAATACTATGCAATTGAACAGGTCCATGTTGGTAAACGTGGTGGGAACCGAGAACTTGCTCTCAGAAAAAGGGAATCTAAATGGATATTAGAACTCGAGACCAAATTCCCTGGGGGACATAACTTGGATGAAGAGCTTGCAACTCATCTTCACATGGAGTAACCACACATGTCATAACTGTCCAATATCTAATGTAGGATCCCTGGAATTCTTTGTCCTTGATTTTGTAATCTGATTGTTTATGCATAATAAGTTGCTTATATAAGTTTAACTGTGTTTTTAACCAATTTTAATTCACTTCTCTGTTACCTTACCTTTTAGGAGCCGGTTGGGGGCACTTCACTCCTTAGAAAATCTGAGCACTGCACTGCTTGTCACATACTTGAACTGAATAGAAGACTCTCACCTCATCACGATAAGATAAGAACTACACCTCCACTTTATTTTTGTCTCCCCCTACCGCCTTGATCCTTAGGATCTAGTTGCACTCTCTTACCAGGATTGTACTGTTTTCGTACGAGATTGACCCTCACGGAAGGACTTACATCTCAGAGACTTTATACTCAGCCTTTAATTAATTCCCTTCGGGCACTAGACCGAGTGAATATTTGTTTGTATATATGACCTCACTGGGGTATGACTCTGCTGCTTAAAACAAGATAACTCTAATGCATCGCATCTACCTCATGGGCACCCCTTGTAGGACAGCTAATAAGCTCTGCAATGACTGTATTGTTTATGTACTGCCCAGGAATGTATTTTAGCCATTGGGCTACCAGATCCGAAAATGACAAGTAATTCTATTATTGGGTCTTATGTTCAACAGTTTTACCTTAATTATGTGACATTAACATATATAAGTGCTGCAATCTAGGTATGAGTAAAGCGTTCGCATGCCTTTCGAGAGATGACCCTTTTCTGGTAATTTCCAGCTATCTTGTACATCAGAGTCTCGTAATGCAGCTACTTTCTCTCCTTTTTTCAAACCTAACAATCCATTAGGAAATTGATATTTGTGTTACAGTCTCACTTATTAATTTGCCGATATTATGCTGATGCGTTTTTAGAGGCACCGACTAATCATGCAGTCAATTGTCATATACCGCACAGGAATATAGGATGCTTAAGTATAATGAGTTTAAGTCCTCTTCATGATTTGGTTGAAAGTCGAATTTCATGTGTTTAACTCTATGAAGCAATAGACACACAACGTGAAATGACTAGTCAATAATGGCCGACGCGATTCATGTATTGAATATGTCCTTCTTTTATGTTTACCAAACTTTAAGGTCTTTCTTGTTTGTACATAATCTGTACCATGATTGGTTTGTGGTCAAACGTGTGATCAAGGCACCCTTGTGCTGAAACGCGTAGCGTTACCTCGTGAATAAACCCTTGTTTGCTGCACCTTTCCGAGTGCGTGTCTTTGCTTTTGAAAGCAATTCTTTGGACATATATATATATATATATATATATATATAGCTCAGGAAGCCAGCAAAATTAGATTTTTGGCTAGGGGCTACAAGGTGGGGGAGATCGATAAGGCTACGCGTAAGGCAAATGCACTGCCCCGTGACCTGGCCCTTGAGCGCAAGCAAAAACCCAAATCCATAGAGGCACATGACAAACAATCTGTGAGACTGATCTGGGCTTATAATAGGCAACATGGCGCACTCAGAAAAACTGTTACCAAACATTGGGATCTAATTAGATGTGACCCTATTATAGGAGGAAACATGCCGGGCAAGCCATCAATCACCTTTAGGAAAGCATATTCTATGCAGGATGCCCTAGTTCAGTCTAGTCCGGAGGTGGTTACACATAAAAACTGGATGGACAAAAGCAGGGGCTTTCGAAAATGCTCCAGCTGTAAGGCCTGCCTCCATGGGGTCAACAAATCAGAAGACACTATTCCCTTTTCAGCTACCCCGCGCAAGATTAATAAACAACTAACTTGCAAGAGCGAATACGTGGTGTATGTGCTGGAGTGTCCTTGTGGCCTGCGATATGTTGGTAGCACCTAGTTGCATGTTCACAAGAGTATACTCCAGCACATACGAGCCATCAACACCAATGACTCCGCGTATCCGGTAGCTCTGCCCTTCAAAGAGTGCCATAATAACAACAGTGCATTATTAAAATACTATGCCATTGATTCTGTAGGCCCCCTTAGGAGAGGATGGGATAGAGAGGGAACTTTGAGAATGTTAGAGACCAGGTACATCCTAGAGATGGACAGTAAGACACCAGGAGATCTCAACTCATCAGAGGATTTTTACACATGCCTTTGAACCTCACTCCCCTTTCACAATATCTTTAGGCACAGATCGTGAACTAGATTTCATGGATTTACTACATAGCAGATCCCAGGAGAGTGTACATAGGGTTACTAAACTGTTATAACATCATAGGCCCTATGGCTGATGAGCAATGTGGACACAGTAGTCGAACATCATAGCCTAGGATTAGGCTATGCAATAAGAGAGAAAAAAACAGTAGTAAATAAAACAAACTTATTTTATGTTTACCTTGACAGTGAAATGAAAGTATTACCCCAGTGGGATGTGCGGCAGAACACCTCAATGTCGTGGCTGTCTCTTATCTCCCAATAACTGCTCCCTGCTCCCCAAATCGGTGGCGTATTAAGCGTCTTCGTGGGTGGGCTGAGATCAGCCCCAGGGCTAGCTCCGCGGCTCAGGCAGGCCGCTTCAACATCCAACTCGAAAAGTTGCCTGTAATAGAGGAGCCCACGAGCAAGGTGAAATTCAGCTTCTGGTCTTTATTGGGAGCAGCAGCAAAATGGATGCAAATACAGCAACAGCAGCATATTAGTCCAGCCTTACGCGTTTCGTGATGAACACTTCCTCAGAGGCTTGGACATCATCAAAGGCACAGCATTTTGATGGCTTCCACATGGTAAGTCTATTATACCCCTCCTTAGTGGGTGTGGCCGCCCCAGTGGCCTGATGGTCTCTGTAGTGCCGTCTTTTACTTCAGTGAGTTGCGTGTCCTTGAAGACAGTGAAATGAAAGTATTACCCCAGTGGGATGTGCAGCAGAACACCTCAATGTCGTGGCTGTCTCTTATCTCCCAATAACTGCTCCTTGCTCCCCTAATCGGTGGCGTATTAAGCGTCTCAGTGGGTGGGCTGAGACCAGCCCCAGGGCTAGCTCCGCGGCTCAGGCAGGCCGCTCCAACATCCAACTCGAAATGTTGCCTGTAATAGAGGAGCCCACAAGCAAGGTGAAATTCAGCTTCTGGTCTTTATTGGGAGTAGCCACGAAATGGATGCAAATACAGCAACAGCAGCATATTAGTCCAGCCTTATGCGTTTCGTGATGAACACTTCCTCAGAGGCTCACACATCTTCAAAGGCACAGCATTTTGATGGCTTCCACATGGTAAGTCTATTATACCCCGCCTCAGTGGGTGTGGCCACCCCAGTGGCCTGATGGTCTCTGTAGTGCCGTCTTTTACTTCAGTGAGTTGCGTGTCCTTGAAGACAGTGAAATGAAAGTATTACCCCAGTGGGATGTGCGGCAGAACACCTCAATGTCGTGGCTGTCTCTTATCTCCCAATAACTGCTCCTTGCTCCCCAAATCGGTGGCGTATTAAGCGTCTCCATGGGGGGGCTGAGACCAGCCCCAGGGCTAGCTCCGTGGCTCAGGCAGGCCGCTTCAACATCCAACTCGAAAAGTTGCCTGTAATAGAGGAGCCCACGAGCAAGGTGAAATTCAGCTTCTGGGCCCCCATGTAGGTAAAAGTCATTTACCGAATTTAAAATACCGATTTTTACCGAATCGGTATTTTGAATTTGGAAAATGAGATGTAGATAAAAAAATCGGTAAAATACCGATTCGGAAAAAATCGGTATCGTGTTTCGATACTTACAGAATCGGTATTCACCGAATCGGTATTTACCGAATCGGTAAATACAGAGGGCCATATGTAGGTGGCCAAATACCGATCGGTAACACCGAAAAAGGGGTATTTTCGGTGTTACCGACAAATATGTAGCCATGTGAGATGTAGGTAATACCGAATAGGATCGATAATAACGAATCGTTAAAAACCCGTAGTTACCGACTCGGAATTACCGAAACAATGAATTCCGAATCGGTAGAAACGATTCGGTAAAACCCCCAAATATGCTATGTAGCAAACCCGTTAATACCGATTTTGGCCAAAATCGGTAATAACGAATCGCTATTTACCACGTTTCTGGAGCATGTGGTAATCAGGAGGAGTCTATATAAACAGACCCAAAATGCATCTGTATGAACACAATGGCAGGCCTCTATCTCATAGCAAGGCGCCTACGCCTGAGAGCAGCAGGAATGAGGATCTGGAGACGTGAGGAGCAGGTGTACAGAGTACGCATCACTCTGTTCCAGTTGACAGACGCTGAAATACACGAGAGATACAGATTGCACCCAGACACCATCCTGGAGCTAATACAGGACCTAGCACCCTATCTGGAGCATCAGACGCCAAGGGCCCACGCAATCCCCACCCATGTCCAGGTTCTCTGCTGCCTGCACCTCCTTGCATCAGGAAGTTTCCAGGGTGTGATAGCAGCAGTGGGTGGAGTATCACAGAGCTGCCTATCCCGGTTCTTCAACACCTTCCTAGACGCCATGATGGACAGAATGGAACATTACATATCCTTCCCCAGTACGCAGGCGGAGCTGCAGAGAACCAAGCTGGAGTTTTATCAACTTGCCCACTTCCCCCACGTCATCGGCTGCATCGATGGGACCCACATTCCCATCTGCCCACCTGCAGCAAGTGAATAAATTTACAGGAACCGCAAATCCACCCACTCAATCAATGTGCAGGTGATCTGCAATGCCAAACACATCATCACAGACATCGTGGCAAAATACCCCGGGAGTACCCACGATGCTTACATCTTCAGGAACAGTGGCATACATACACGTCTGCTTGCTGGTGAATTTGCCGACGGATACATACTAGGTAAGTAAATGTCACACACCCTGATGTACACCCTGCCACAAGCTGTTGGCCACACCAATCAATGCCACTTACTTCTCTTCATAGGTGACAGCGCATATGCCCTCCGGCCGTATCTCCTCACACCATACCTGAACCCAACCACCCGAAGGGAGAAGAGATACAATGTGGCACATAGGAGCACACGCAACGTGGTGGAGCGCACTTTTGGTTTGCTCAAAAGCAGATTCCTTTGCCTCCACAAAACAGGAGGTGCGCGTCTGTACAGCCCCATCAAATGTTGCAAGATTATTGCTACGTGTGCAATGCTACACAATATGGCCACGAAAAAAGGTACTGCAGTGGAACTAACTGAGTCAGATGACGAGGACGATGACAACCCTCAGCCAGAGCCCAGCGCGGCTGGTGCTGCTATTGAACATGATGGGAGACATAGACGGGCAGAGATAACATCACACTATTTCTGAGTGAGTAACGACACTGAGGCATTTCTAATTACATGTACAGGTGTTTATTTGGCACACCTCCAGCATTGTGAGCAATGTCCAATTGGACATGGGTTACATCACCCATCACATGCATGTGGACAGCCAGTGTCCTTCACTTCTTGCGTCCCCGTGCTGCACGTGCATGTTCCCCATCCACACTGACTTGTGAGTTGGACCGTTCCTGTGCTGGGACAGTACGTCCACTACGCCTCCTGCACTCGGTGGGTGAAGGTGTAATGCTACCACGGCTGGTAGCCTCCTCACTGTCCCCCCCCCCTTCCATATTTGAGGCCTTAGCATTCTGCATGAGCTCTAGCACTGAGGTCATGGACACCATCCCCCTGGCCACATCCCTGCTGCAGTGCGCCATCTCCTCCTGCATGGCGATGGACCGGCGACACATCAGTGATGTTGTAGTGGCCAGCCGGTTCACCGACTTGGTATAGTCTTGGAGTCTCAGTCTCTGTCGGCGCATGCCAACACGGTCCTGCTCCAGCTGGCTGCAGAGGTTGTCCACCGAGGTTGCTACCCTCTCCATCCCTGCAGACATATTCTCCCCCATGGCACTGATACCCTTCTCCATCTTGTGCATATGTCTGCTAATGTTTGCCACCTCCCTGTGTAACGACTTCATCTCCCTCCATTGCAGGCACTGGACCTTCAGCATGTTGCCTTCCAGTCCACCAAACACACTGTCACCCTGCTCAAATGCCACTGGACTGTCCGGCCTTGCCCTGCGCCGTCGTGATGAGATGTTCGCACCCTCGGATGCTGGACCAGCCCGCTCCCTGTTGGATCTCTCTACGATTGGACTTTGTTCGCGCTGGCTGCCCTCCTCCTCCTCCGACGCCTCCATCTGCTGGAGGGTGATCACGGCATGCCTCCTGCCTGACTGTGGTTGTGGTGGTGGTGGTGTTGGTGAACGTCGCAGTGGTGACTGAGTGAGAGGGGATTGCGGCCCTCTCTGGCACTGTGGTGATGTCTGTGGTAGAGGATTGGCTGGCTGCGATGGTGCAGAGCTGGTGTTCCCTGCAGCCATGCTGTCTTCATCCTGTTCACTGCCCTCTGGCCTGGCTGACCTGCCTCTGCTGCCCTCAGCTGCACTGCGAGATGACTCGCCTGAAATGACACAAATGTAAATATTCTCAATGCTCTGTCTGCAATGCCATTGCATTAAAGTACATGCCAACAGTGCACAGTGGTTATCCTGACCTATCCAATTCTATTACCATGCAATTGTGTTAGCTGCCCTGACAGTCCTGATCATGATTTCACACTGACTACATCACCCAGAATGCATTGCAGGTAAGCAGTAAGACATGGTGTGGAGTGGGAGCACTTTCACTACTATGGGGGTTGGGGTTGGGGAGGGGTTAGGGCAGCATGCTGGGCATGCTTCTTACCTTGTTTTCTAGCTGCTCTGGCGGAGCTGTCTGCGTCTCCTATGCCACTCACACTCTCCCGCTGGATGGTGGACTCCACCATCTGTTCCAGTGGTGTTGGTACTGGGGCTCGATTTTTTCCTCCTCCAGTTTTCCCTGCCAGCCTATGTCTCTCTGCCATCCTCTGTTTTGCAGTTTTTCTGAGGTCGTACCACCTCTTTCTGATGTCCTCTATGGTGCGCAGGGTCACACCTATGGCATTTATCTTGTCCCGAATGCCACTCCATATTTGCCTCTTCTGTGCGTCTGGCACTTGGTGGGACTGGGCTCCAAACAGCTTGTGGTACTCATGGGTGGCATCCTCGATCAGGATCTCAAGCTCCTTGTCGCTGAACTTTAGTTTTCTTTTTCTTTCACCTCCCTCCTTCTCCTTGTCCTGGCTTGCCATTCCAATGCTTGTTCAGTGGTTTCTCTATATTTTTTCTTGGCTGTGTTGCTGCTGCCTCCTCAGCTCTCCTGCCTGCCTGCCTCACAGTGAGCTCCAGGCCCTGTGCACCTGGCTGGGTGTGGCAACTTCCTGTTGGGAAGTAAATGGGTGTATCAGGATTGGCTGATTCACCAAAACGCTGTTTTTTAAATTACTGAATCGGTATTTCCGAATTTGGTTGTGGATTCGGTAACACCGATTCGGTAATAGCCTTTCGGTATGTATTTTTATTACCGATCTGTTCACATTCGGTATTTAATACCGATTTGCAACGATTCGGTAATGTTTAACGAATTTTTACCTACATCACGTTTACCTCATTCTTAATACCGATTCGGTATGAATCGGTATTAAGGAGTCGGTATTTGCAATTTACCTACATATGGCCCAGAATCGGTAAATATCGATTCGGTAATGGCAATACAACCCTATGGGCCAAAAGGCCCATAGGAATGCATTGTAAATACCGAATCGGTATTTACCGATTCGGCAATTGCCGAATCGGTAAATACCGATTCAGTAAATACGGAATCGGCGAGCAAGTAAAAGTGAAACTAATTACAACAGCCAATGAGGTGGAACCACCCACCCTAGCAGGGAGTGGCTACCCAGGCAGGTGCAACTCATTAGAACTTTCTGGAGAGGCAGTCAGAGCTGAGCTTTCAGAGTTAGCAGCAGAGAGAGTGGTAGCACAATCCTGATCACAGTGGAAATGGCAAGCAGCTCTGAGAGCCAGAAGGCTGAGCGCAAGCGCATGGTCAAGTTCAGCAGCATGGAGCCGCAAGTATTGGTGGAGGAGGTGGTGAGGGTCCACAGGCAGCTGTTTGGGAGGCTGTCCCTCACAGTCCCTGAGTCCACCAAGAGGAAGCTGTGGAGTGGCATCAGTGAGAAGGTGAATGCAGTTGGTGTCACCCCCAGGAGCCTGGACGACCTCAAGAAGAGGTTTTATGACATATGCAGCCTCACCAAGAGGAAATTGGCAGAGCTGCACAAGCAGGCAGGTCTGACCGGTGGAGGCAGGAACCCAGCGCCACCCCTCACTGAACTGGAGGAACTTGTGTCCACGACAATTGAGACAGAGAGTGTGGTGGGAGTTGGGGACCTGGACAGCTCAGCCAGAGCTACATCAAAAGGTAAGAAGGATGCGCAGCATGACACACCCTACCAGACACCTCCGCTTTAGCCCCAATGCACAGCCAAACCCCAGCCCAGTACTGCTAGCAACATACATGAGCAATGCATCATGGTAAATGTAGTCAGCTAATGTAGTAACAAATGCCAGTGCACATTAAACTGCAATGCACTTAAAAATCGAATCAGAGTATAGAAAATGATATGTGCAATGCTTTTATTGTAGTGACTGTAAGACATTTGCACTCAGTTCACAAATGCTTCTTTATACCTAGGGGCACCATCAGGCAGTGGAGCAGCAGCTAACCAGGCAACAGCTCCAGCTCCAGCGGACAGTGCAGTGGAAGGGCCAAGCAGCATGGTTCCTTCACAGGAGGAGGAGGAGGACAGCAGTGCCATGGCTAATGAGGAAGACCCAGGACATACCCTCTCATTTCCCCACTCCCCCCTACTGTCACTATCTCCCCCATTGCAGTTCTCACCGGAGAACTCACCCACACGGACCCAGCCAGCACCTGCCACATCTCCTGCCAGGAGGATCATTGTGGCCCCATTGACCATCATGGAGGGAGCTGCGGGTCAGGCACCAGCACCCACACCTGCAACACCTGAGGCACAGCAGGCCACCCAGCAGGGCAGCAACAATCGGCGCAGGACACGCACTTCCAGCAGTGCTTTACCAGCATGGGAGGGCTCTGTCTTCCAAGGGCTGGAGGGCAGCATGGTCCGGATCCAACGGATGCAGGCCAAGTCCATCCTGGCTTGCCAGCACCAATTGCGGGAACACAACCTGCAGATGGGGGAGATGTCGAAGGGTTTTGTGAATTGCGTTGCAAGTAACAGGGAAATAGCAACAGGACTGGGGCGCATGACAACTGCCGTAACACAGCTGTGTGCCAAGATGGAGGAGCATGAGCACACTAGGCGCAGGGATGCCCGCGTACAAAACCGGGCAATCAACCGGCTTGCCGCAGCAACCGCCCTGCTATGCCGCCGAGGGGCAAATATGGAGGACTGCCTCACTCAGAACACTGCAGAGGTGACCAGGGGCATGGCCCGCATCACCACTGCCATGGAAGCCCTCATCATCTCCAATACAGTGGTGAATCCTGCCCTAGACCTGGCCAAGGCTGATACAGCAGCAGCCGCAGCAGCCTGGCCAGCGCTGTGTCTGAGCCGCGCCGGAGCACGAGGCGCTCCGCTGAGCAAGCCGGACATGCAGAAGGGTGGGAGCCACATCCCAGTGGTTCAGCAAAGCGCAGCAGGAAGTGAGACTGCCAGGGTGGGTGAGGCAACTCGGCCCATTTGCATTCCCCACCTTTACTGTACTTATTTGATTTGTTGCACATCAGTGCTGTAACGTTGTGCCAACATTATTAAATTTCTTTTTGTTCACATCCATGACCTGTCTGTGCATCTGTACTCACTCAGAAATAGTTTTCTGTTATCTCCTCACGTCTGTATCTGCCATCACGTGGTGTAGACACCCCAGCAGGTTGTGTTTGTGGCACAGCAACGTCGTCGTCATGGTCCTCGTAGTCTGACAACTCCACCTCAGTGCCCTTCTTCACAGCTATGATCTTGCAGCAGGTGATGGGGGTATACTGCCTTGCACCTCCACTCTTGTGCAAGCATCTGAACCTGCTTTTCCAGATGCCAAAGGTCCGTTCTACTACATTCCTTTTGCTTTTGTGGGCCCGGTTATACCTCCTTTGGCTGGGTGTAGAGGGGTTGAAGTAGGGGGTGAGTATGAATGAGCGGAGGGCATATGCACTGTCGCCTAGAAGGAAAAGGGGTAACATTACTCACATGCATACATGTACTTTACAGTGCTACATTTTGTTATGGGGGTATGATGATGTGTCTCACCTAGGAGGTATCCTTCACCAAATTCCCCAGCCGTCAGACGTGCATAGATGCCGCTGTTTTGGAAAATGTACGAGTAGTGGGTACTCCCTGGGAATTTTGCTACCAGGTCTGTGATGGTGCACTTAGCATTGCAGATCACCTGCACATTGATGGTGTGCGTAGACTTCCTATTGCGGTAGATGTATTCTGTGTCAGCAGGGGGGCAAATCGGAATGTGCGTGCCATCAATGCAGCCGATGATGTGGGGGAATCGTGCCATCTGGTAAAAGTCTGCTTTTGTTTGTACCAGTTCCGCATGGGTTGCAGGGAAAGAAATGTATTGGTCCATCTTCTGTATCATGGCGTCAAGGAATTTGTTGAAAAACCTTGACAGGCTGCTCTGGGTCACCCCTCCTACCGCAGCAACTCCACTTTGATAGCTGCCAGACGCAAGCAGGTGTAGGCTGCATAGCACCTGCACGTGCGTTGGGATGGCGTGTGCCCTTGGGGTGGGGTGGTCCAACAGTGGTTTAAGGTCCCTGATGAGCTCCAGAATGGTGTCTGAGCCCAGCCTGTACCTCTGTAGGATCTCTGCCTCTGTGAGCATGAACAGGGTGATCCTCTGTCTGTAGACCTGTTCCTCTCTTTGCCATTTCCTCTCTCCTTCCTGCTGTAGCCGTAGCCGCCTTGCAATGACATAAAATGCTGCCATCCTGCAAGTAGCATTGCATTTTGGGTCTCATTTTATAGGTTGCAGTTGGTTACCACCTGATTCAAATCCAGGGTAAATACCGATTTTGAAATACCGATTTTGAGCCAAATCGGTATTTCTGTGCTTCCCTACATCTCTATCAGAGTTTTTGCCTGTCCAAATCGGTAATTTACCGATTCGGTAACTCTACCGAATTGGTATATTGTCCGATTCGGACTATTTACTGAATCTGTATATCTACCGATTCGGTACATGGTCCGATTCGGTATATTTACTGATTCGGTATGTTAGCGATTCGTTATTTTACCGATTCAGTGTATTTCCGATTCGGTTTATTACCGATTCGGTATCTATACCGATTCGGTATTAATACCGATTCGGACGGTTTTCTGCCTCCTACATCCCGATGGCTGGATACCGATCGGTAAGGGCCAAAAATCGGTATTTTCGGCCGTTACCGATCGGTATTGGGCCTCCTACATCGGGTCCCTGGTCTTTATTGGGAGCAGCCGCGAAATGGATGCAAATACAGCAACAGCAGCATATTAGTCCAGCCTTACGCGTTTCGTGATGAACACTTCCTCAGAGGCTCCGACATCTGATGGCTTCCATATGGTAAGTCTATTATACCCCGCCTCAGTGGGCGTGGCCACCCCAGTGGCCTGATGGTCTCTCTAGTGCCGTCTTTTACTTCAGTGAGTTGCGTGTCCTTGAAGACAATGAAATGAAAGTATTACCACAGTGGGATGTGTGGCAGAACACCTCAATGTCGTGGCTGTCTCTTATCTCCCAAACCCTGCTCCTTGCTCCCCAAATCGGTGGCGTATTAAGCGTCTCCGCGGGTGGGCTGAGACCAGCCCCAGGGCTAGCTCCGCGGCTCAGGCAGGCCGCTTCATCATCCAACTCGAAAAGTTGCCTGTAATAGAGGAGCCCACGAGCAAGGTGAAATTCAGCTTCTGGCCTTTATTGGGAGCAGCCACGAAATGGATGCAAATACAGCAACAGCAGCATATTAGTCCAGCCTTACGCGTTTCGTGATGAACACTTCCTCAGAGGCTCGGACATCTTCAAAGGCACAGCATTTTGATGGCTTCCACATGGTATGTCTATTATACCCCGCCTCAGTGGGCGTGGCCACCCCAGTGGCCTGATGGTCTCTTTAGTGCCGTCTTTTACTTTTGTGAGTTGCGTGTCCTTGAAGACAGTGAAATGAAAGTATTACCCCAGTGGGATGTGCGGCAGAACACCTCAATGTCGTGGCTGTCCCTTATCTCCCAATAACTGCTCCTTGCTCCCCAAATCGGTGGCGTATTAAGCGTCTCCGTGGGTGGGCTGAGACCAGCCCCAGGGCTAGCTCCGCGGCTCAGGCAGCCACTTCAACATCCAACACAAAATGTTGCCTGTAATAGAGGAGCCCACGAGCAAGGTGAAATTCAGCTTCTGGTCTTTATTGGGAGCAGCCACGAAATGGATGCAAATGCAGCAACAGCAGCATATTAGTCCAGCCTTACGCGTTTCGTGATGAACACTTCCTCAGAGGCTCACACATCTTCAAAGGCACAGCATTTTGATGGCTTCCACATGGTAAGTCTATTATACCCCGCCTCAGTGGGCGTGGCCACCCCAGTGGCCTGATAGTCTCTGTAGTGCTGTCTTTTACTTCAGTGAGTTGCGTGTCCTTGAAGACAGTGAAATGAAAGTATTACCCCAATGGGATGTGCAGCAGAACACCTCAATGTCGTGGCTGTCTCATCTCCCAATAACTGCTCCTTGCTCCCCAAATCGGTGGCGTATTAAGCGTATCCGTGGGTGGGCTGAGACTAGCCCCAGGGCTAGCTCCGCGGCTCATGCAGGCCGCTTCAACATCCAACTCGAAAAGTTGCCTGTAATAGAGGAGCCCACGAGCAAGGTGAAATTCAGCATCTGGTCTTAATTGGGAGCAGCCGAGAAATGGATGCAAATACAGCAACAGCAGCATATTAGTCTAGCCTTACGCGTTTCGTGATGAACACTTCCTCAGAGGCTCGGACATCTTCAAAGGCACAGCATTTTGATGGCTTCCACATGGTAAGTCTATTATACCCCACCTCAGTGGGCGTGGCCACCCCAGTGGCCTGATGGTCTTTGTAGTGCCGTCTTTTACTTCAGTGAGTTGCGTGTCCGCACATCCCACTGGGGTAATACTTTCATTTCACTGTCTTCAAGGACACGCAACTCACTGAAGTAAAAGACGTGCACAAGCTTCATGCTGATTGGCTGCCACTGTCTGTCAACACTCCAAACCAGGAAGTGTTGGCAGCCATCTTGTGCTCGGTAGACTGAGGCACAAGAAAGCAGAAAGACAAATGTGTAGAACACAAAAAGGGGACAGAGTAGAAGCACCCTGACCCCCTAGGCCTGCTCATGGGGTCCCACAAGGACCCCAAGGCCAAAAATGTTTTTTCTAAAAAACCCGGTATGTTTATTTAAAAATTACCCCCCAGGGGGACCAAATTGTGGGGGCATAGTGATAAAGAAGTGTGTGGGGTGCCCAATCCCCCCCACACTGCCTCAGGACCGCCGCCCTCCGGGGCAAAGCAACGCAGACCCCTGGCGCATACTGGAGGCTCCTGGTGGGCTAGTTGCCTCCCAGGGACCCCAGAATGCAAGGGAAATTAGTTCCCTCTCTGCAAACACGCCCGGGGGTTGCGTTGCAGAGAGGTGTAAAAAGGGGCATAGCCTCATTACACCTTTCTGCAATGCAGCTCCCTGGCGCATATTGGAGGTTAGAGGTGGGCTAGTTGGCCCCCAGGTACCCCAGTATGCAAGGGGAATTAGTTCTCCCTCTGCAAATGCGCCCGGGGGCTGCGTTGCAGAGAGGTGTAAAAATGGTGTGGCCTCATTACACCTCTCTGCAATGCAGCCCCCTGGCGCATACTGGAGGTTCCAGGTGGGCCAGTTGGCCCCCAGGGACAACCAATATAAAAGGGGAATTAGTTTCCCTTCTGCAAATGCGCCAGGGGGCTGCGTTGCAGAGAGGTGTAAAAAGGGGCATAGCCTCATTACACCTCTCTGCAATGCAGCCCCCTGGCGCATACTGGAGGTACCAGGTGGGCTAGTTGGCCCCCAGGGACCACCAGTATGCAAGGGGAATTAGTTCCCCCTCTGCAAACGCGCCCGTGGGCTGCGCTGCAGAGATGGATAAAAAAGGGTGTGGCCTCATTATACCTCTCTGCAGTGCAGGCCCCTGGGGAATACTGGAGGTTCCTGGTGGGCTAGTTGGCCCCCAGGGACCCCCAGTATGCAAGGGGAATCAATAATTGCATGAGTGACTGTATGGATAACTGTAGACTTGTAATAGTGCTTTTATAACACACTAAGTATGAGTTACTATCTATATGAATAAATAAAGTGGTGTTGGTATAAGTGTGTAGCTAAGTAAATGTAAGCATGATTAATGTTTTGCATAAGTGAGTAGGATGACTGCATAGGTAAATAGGATGTGTGCTGGTGTGTAATGTCGATATAGGAGTATAAGTATATTTGATTGTTTTCTGTTGATCATTGACAGCATGTGTGAGTGAATCTATAGTTAAGTGATTAGATGTGTATGCAGATCTAGGAATCACTGAGTGCTTTTTTGGATACTGGTACTGGTGTCAATGGATTCAAATATGGTACTCTGTATTTTACAGTGAGTGATGAAAGATTATACTAGTGTATGATGAGGTGTGTCTAATTGTCACATGGATGATGTCATCAGTGATGTCATCCGTGATGTCATTTGTGACATCATCAGTGATGTCATTAGTGATGTCACTGACCATGTCATGAATGATGTAATATGTGACATCATCACCAGTGGATTGCGGGCATGAGAGTTACAGTTAGTACACCTAACTATAAAAGGGAAATTTCAATGGTTTTGTATGAGTGAAATGTCCAGCTAACTATAACACCCCTGAAACCTATGGTTTTTTCAGTGAATTTCAAAAGTTTTTTAAATGCTAATTCCTAACTATAACCCGCTTGAAATCTGTGTTTTTTTCAGTGAATTTCAAAGGTTTTTTAAATGTTGATTCTCGAGCATAACCTGCCTGAAACCCAAGGTTTTTTTCAGTGAATTTGAAAGATTTATTCAATAACAATTTATAAATATATTAATTGTTATATTTCTTTATTTGATACTGATTTACAGTTTGTTTCAAATATATTTATTTTCAGATATCTTTTTTAGATTACATTACACATCTTTAATATATATATATTTTTAAAATGTAATATATATATATTTATTAAAATATTTTTAGATATATATATTTTTTTACAATCATTTTAGCAGTCCCGCACCCATAGCGCACCTCTCTCGATTGCTGCGCAGAACGTAGCCACCATTTTAGAATTGTTCTGTAGGATGCGCGTAGGGTGTGCAATAGGTGCGTATTTTCATGCGCGATTGCTATGCGATCTGTACATGACTTCAAGCGCATACGCAACATATATGTATCACACCACACCACACGCGCGTGTTTCCGCATGACGTCATGTACGTGTTCAACGCGGTGGGCGCACGACTTCCGAGAAATTATTTGGTATAAAAAAAATAGATATATATATGTATTTAATATAAATATTAAGGAGAAAAAATAATATTCTTTTAGTTTTAATTAACTTATATTACTTTTAAATGCAATTTAGAGAAGTCACGCTAGATGCGTGCTGCGTGTACGCACCCAACACGCATCCCATGTGACCAAAAAAAAGTGATTTCATTGGTTTATAACACTTACTGTTCTAACTATTGAAGAACCCCACCCATTATAATCACTCATCTTAGACCTTCCTTAAAAGAAGACTTGTTCTGAGAAAAACCTCACTTTTTCATCATTGGAAACCTGAACTTCTTTTTAGGATTCAAAAATAGCTACACCACTGCAAGAATCATCTGATTCTGATGATTTTTTTAATGAACAATTTCTACCAGAACCTCACCCTCCCAAAACATACACATCCATTGTACGGAAATGTTTTACTTTTCCGGAGGGAGAAAAGAAATGTAATGCCACCAAAGTAACATGCAAGATTTGCCAGGCAGTGCTGTCCAGAGGAGATCTTAATAAAAAATACACCTGTGGCACTGCTAGTATGCGCAAGCACCTCCAATACCAGCATCCTGTGAACTATGCTCACGAAGAATTTAGAAGACTGCGCCAAAATGCACCTCCACCACCGGCAATACCAAGTACCTCTGTGGCATCACCTTCAACATCGCCACCAGACATACGTCCCCAATTTGTGAAAGTTAGAATGCACAGCGTGAAGTGCTTTCATTTAATTTGTTATGGGGAGCAATCAGTAGACCTAGTTTGCAGAGCAATTGATAACCATCAATGCAAGTTTTTTTTTAATTCCCTCAAAGTTCATGGTTTTGTTCGTCCTGTTCACTTTTTTTAATTTAAAAAAAAAAAAAAAAAAACGTTCTAAAAATCAACAAAAAATATAAAAGTACAAAAAAACAAAAACAAAGGTTTTTTCGAGATTGGTTTGGTTTGGCTTCACCTCTGATAGCTACTTTCAGGATGCTAGTTAGCTACAAGTAGCTCCCAAGCTACTAGTTGGAGACCCCTGGTATGTATAGTGAGTGGGGAATTGTAGTCCTGAAGCATAAATGTGAAGGTTATTACACCACTACATGCATAATACATAGCACTTTGAATCACTCCATTTCCTAAAGCCTGCCTCACTCCATGAGTACATGCTTACTGACTGAATGATTACATTAATATAACTAAAGTGACTGGGTGAATTCTTAATTGGTTCACTTTTACTTTACTGAATGAATTACTACATGGTACCAAGAGTCATTTTGAAATTGCAACAGCACTCACACTGTGTTTGTTGGAGCATATAGATACTGACTGGGGAATTGTAGGCCAGAAGCACAAATGTGAAGGTGGTTACACCACTACATGCATAATGCATAGGAGTTTGAAGCAATGCATACCCTAAAGCCTGGCTTACTGCAAGAGTGTACGTACTTATTTAACTGCAAACACATCAACCAACTAAATCAATCTCTCAATTTTGCCAAATGGACACTGATTCATAGTGTTATTCTACACCAATAACAGTATCCCTTGCAGTGTATGAAGAAAGATTAAAAGTATTAGATAAATAAATGTATTAAAACTCAGTGTAATGGAATTAAATAAATTACTACTCGCATATAAAGTTTAATAGAGAGTACCTCTTGCACTGGATGCAGGGAAAATAGGGGTTTAGGTAATGGAGAATATAAAAAATAGTTTTACAAAAAAGGGAAGTTACTAGTATAATAAGTCGGAAAAAAGGGGAATGAATGTTAATACTCGTATTAAAAAAAAGAACCTATAAAAATGCTTGGATAAGAAAAACGAGTTTAAATAAAACATTTTAGAAATTATACAAAAGTTAAAAGTATGGAAAGAGGCACGTTTACATAAACATGTGATGAACTAAAACAGTGGAAATGAGCACACCTCTAAACTGAAAAACGTGACTTAAAAGTGGGAGGAGCAATACATTGATCCCATAAAGTGTTAAGTAACCAAAAAGTATATAAACCACACCCCTGGGATGATTAGTTTTGTTTAAGAGAATTATTATGGGCGAAGAAACTACTCGGTTTCTAAGCACACTAGGGGTTGATTACAATTCTGGTGGTCCATTGACCGCCAGACTAGCACGGGTAGGGTGGTGGAGGTCTCTCGACTGCCCTATTACAATTAGGGCAGTTGGACCGCCATTGCACGAGTACGGCTGTATAGAGGCACTAATATGTTTGTTGGGACCGCCATGAAAACTGTGGCATGTAGATGCATACAGGTGGGCATATGTTGTGCCCCCTTGTGAGCATGCACACCTATTCTCGCATGGCATGAACTTTACAATACATGTCTTGCTGGAACTGTTTTTGGTGTTCTCATTGCTGGGTCAATTTTCTGAAGCAGTGCCAGAATGCCCCCCCAAAAAAAACACCAGTCACGAGAAACACTCGTAATATGGCAGATGGTCTGACCACAGGTTTGGTGGTGCGGCGGTGAGGGGGCGGCAGACAGGGTGCCGCACCACCAAACCCATAATCAGGCCCTTAATGTTTATAGATAAGACACAAAAGGCATAAGAAGATTCTAATTCATTCCAATTTAGCAATCAATTGACTTCCTTTGTACCCTTGACTCACCAGAGATAGATATAGCAAGCAGATAAGGCTTACCCCAGCGTGCAGGAGAGGGATATAATGGCTCAGATACAACATGATATAGTATTGCCAAATCAATGACTCTTCTAGAGACTAGAGGCTTAATTTAGAGGGTAATATGGAATTAAACCCTCAGAAAAACTCTGCTGCTCTTTGTGCAAACTTAACTATGTAAATGTTTTGCATACTTTACGCTCCCCTATCACCTTCTGCTGCTTCCTCTCACAACTCCACCACCCGGCTCGCATCAATGTGACCTTTGGTCAGACCGGAGACTATACGTTTGGGTCTTATGAAGATGTTTGCAACTATCTATGTGCCAGAGATTTCTGCAAGTCAGAGAGCAGGCCATCACGTCTGGTCATCTTGCCATTTTTCTATTTTTTAATCATGTTGCACAGGACACACCTTTGGCAGATTTATATTTTTTTATATTTGAAAGTTGTTATCAAAAACAGCTGGCATCTGGCCAGTGGGATCATCTGGACTGTTAGGGGAGAAGAAGGTAAATCTGACACAGTTTCTTCCCACTTAGCCTTCATTGTAATGATTGTGCTTTAGTTTGCTAATTTGCAACTTTTTTATGTACTTTTTCCCATTTCTGTCTAGCTGCGAATTCTTTATTTTATACATATCTTGAGTTTATTGGTTAATACGTTTGGCTAAGGTAGTCAAATATTGAGCCTCCAACAACTGATTTTGTGTACTTTTCTTTACCATCTTGCACTTATTAACAGCCTATATTGGCTGTTGGGTCAGTATCCCCTAATAAAACAATTAAAGGCCTCCCATATAGTAGCTAAGGCACTTGTTCCCTGATTGTGAATAAATAAATATTTAGCCAAGCTCTTCACATTATTCATCAATGCCTCGTCAAATATTAATTTCATGTCCAGAGTTCATATCTCTTTTAATTTTGGTTCTGTACCCATGTTCTCTGCATTCTTCAATCTCCATATATCTGCGAGCTCCAGACTTTATTCCTTTTAATGTGTTGTGCAAAAAGGATTCTGGAGTTATTGAATGTGTAATAGAGGAATGGGGAAGATCGATCCTGCATTATGATTAGTACAATGAAATCCCCAGCTGCAATATATGGAGCAGGAAACTCCAATATGTTATCTAGAAATTTTCGAAATATCTCTGGAGCATCTATATTTGGTCCATAAAAGAAAGCAACCTAAGACGTGATTGCATTTATTTTATCTAGGGCTAACACCTACCCATACATGCTATCAGCTTTAGTACATATGTCCTCAGCTCTTGAGTGAGCGTTAATCAAAGCAACAGCTCTCTATGTTTTCCAGTTTTTCTGGGAGCAAATACAGCTCTTAAGGCATTTGGCAAATATGATGTATTTTCACTTTTCCTTCTGGGAGATATGTTTCCTATAATAATACTATATAATAATACTATATCAAACTTTTCATATTTATTGCAACATACTAGATCTTCACTGAAGCACCATTAAGCCGTTAATGCTAAATGAAAAAAATCTCCATTCCCCTCACATAATGCCTTATTTATTTAGTTTGCCATTTGTAATGATGGCTTCAGCTGAGCTACTCCGATTTAGGACATGTGAGTTTATTTGTATTCATCCCCAGTCTGCTCCCAAATCCTCATCCCAAACTACTTACTTGAATATTGGTGTTAAAGAACCCATTGATATTCTTATTCATTGATATTACCTTGGGAGAGAACATTCCCAATTGCCATTTTGATGACTATGTGTCATTGTGAACCCATTTAATCAATCATTTTAACTACTTGTATTATTTCTTCCACACTTTTTTTAATTAGATCATCTACATCCACAGACAATTAAAATTGTCCATTTTACTATTCCACATTATTCTCAGTGTTCCTCAAAACCTAATTTGTACAGGGTTCCTCTTTCTTCCACTGCCTGTCTTCAGAATTCTACTTATACCTGAATAATTTGGGAAAGTATAACTTCAATATTGCATTGCTTTAGCTTTTAAAGTTCTAGTCCAAATTTGAGCTTTTACTCTGTACATCAAAATCTTACTGGGATTTCCCTGGGCTTTTAGAGATTGGGATTTAACTTGAACTGATCCCTACATACCCATTTCACTATAGGCTTTGGTCTTTTTTTGTGTCACTTTTCAAGACTGTATCTTGCAATAATTTTATAGGAAAACTTTTGATGTCAGCACCTGACATTGTCTTGTGGATATTCAAAATTCTACTATTGTTCATTTGTGATTGTTTTTTCAATATCGTTTCTACTACCATTTGATGGGATTTCTTAGCACAGTCCTCAGATGCTTTAGTTCTCCATACACGAGCAACTTTTTACTGAATATCGGCACACATTGTCTGTTTCTTTCTACAACTTTTCTGCTTTTTTAAAATTTCCACATATATTCTCTATATATTCTCTAAGATAGCACCTACTTCTGCTTTTCTTGTTTTTGTTTGTCTTGATCTTGTTTATGCTAGACATCTATTCTATATATTCCATTTTGAGGATCTTGTTTGACTGCATATAGCTTCTTTATTTATTTTGAGATTGTGTCATGTTGATTGTTTCTGCTAGCACACAACCACCCAAAGCAGAGCATATCTTTGTGGTAGATATAGCAGGGATAGCAACAGGAATATCGGGATCTTGTGTGGGTTGTGCTGTGTCTATTATTATATGTGTTGCTTTAAGTCTAGCATCAGCCACTTTAGGATCGTTTGGGACCCTAGTTTCATCTAGAAACAAAGTAGCAGGGTTAAATATATTTGAGGAGAAATAATCTTGTGTTGTCTATCTGTAAATGCATTAGGTATATTTTCGATGTTAAGGTGTGGTAGTAGTGGTTTTAGTGATAACAATGAGAACAGCATCGGCCATTGAGACCTTGCTACTGGTGGTGGCTTGAGTTGCTTTATTTTTATTAGTCCTCAGTAGACTTCTTTATTTTGCTAATTTAAGAAAGGGCCAGACCGAAGGAGTGTACTCACAAAAGCCTGCTGTGTTGTTATTGTCCAATATAGAAGCTATGCCTGCCAAACAGCCTGCTAAATGGTCAATTATGGTGATTTTCCTTGGATGGTTTATTTGTCACACATGCATCATTCTCTTGTTGCAGAGTATAATGCCTTTTCCTTTTTCTTATTAATGACCCATGACAGGGATGACATATTTTAACAATGCAACTTTGATCAGAGATTTTATTATCTTGAGGTGGCTTTTTATCTACTTTGCACCTTGCTTCTTTTACTAGACTTAACTATTCATGGGGATCCTTGGGTACCTATTCCTTTAACTGCCTAGCACCTCTTAAAAAGTATCTTTCTTTGCGTTGTGTAATATCAGGATATACACTTCTAGCCACCTCGTCTCAGATACTGTCTTGCCATGAACCTAGGCAAAATGGAATTCCCGTTGTGTCCATACTTGATTGAGGGTGAAAGGGTGCACCCTGTTTCTGTGCATGCTTATCATCACACATTGCCACCTCAAATGCCCAATTGAATACATTAAGACTATGAAGTCTTCCAGTGACCTAGTCTGCCACTGCAGTTCCCTCTGTTTCATGTACATATGTTGGGGCAGAGGGTGACCAATGCCTTGAGTTGCCTCCGCTTCTATTCTCAGTGCCACAAAACAAATGTGGTCCATCACAAAACCCATACCATCGACATTGACATGCCTTTGAGAATAAGGCACAGAAACTATGACATAGCAGAATAGAAGATGTAAATATAGCCTGTTACCTGCCTGCTTTTGTCATTTATACTCGTAGTCTAGCTCCACAAGATATGAGGTGTGAATTTGTGCATTGTGCATGTGCAGATCCAGCCCCACCTCAAGGAGAGGCTGAATATGCATTCTTGACAAATACTTGGAGCAGCTGTCTTTGCTTGCATGCTGCCACATTGCCTTGGTTGGCTTAATATAGGCTTTAAGGTTACCCATCCCCACCTTCATAATCAGAAGGAAACACATAAATCCTTTAAAAAAGAACCGCTCTTTGAGAATGAACAATCTCCCTTCTTTCCTCAAGACATTAGTCCTGGAAATCAAAAATGATTGGGGGCATGCCAGGATAAATAAATCATGCTTCACATGAAAAATAATTCATGATCAAATGCTCTTTGTTGAGTCAGCAATTCGCGCAAGACTGCTCCAGATACCTTTTGTAGAATAATGCATTTAACAGTCAGTTGTGCCTTTGTTTGCAAACTTATTGATGAATTAAAAGGACCTCACATGCAAAGTTATTTGTGGTATCTGATGGGGTCTGTGTGTTGCACGCATCCATGGTTTGCTTTGTTACAGCCATTCTGCAGAACCAGGTAGAGAGTAGACCGGTTAATGGTCCAGCTTCCCTAGACCTGAAACAACCTCTAGAACAACTGGTATTACACTTCCCGGTGAGACCGCATAATAGCCCGCGGTGCTCAACCAGGCAGTACTTCGAATTCCAGATTATGCCTCAGCTGCTCTTCGTTGTGTTCCTCTGCATTTGGAGCCCTCCATAGGTCATCAACCAGGTATTTATCATTTGCCAAGCGCAGGAGCACTTGAACTGCTTTATTCATTGCGGCTCATGCAGGAGAGCGTAGCCACAACTCTTTCCTTGTTGTCTATTGCAGGAGTGCTTAGACTGCTTTGCTTTGGGGCTCACACAGGAGCGTGTATCCAAAAGTCTTTTCTTGTTATCCAGCGCAAGAACGCTTGGACTGCTTTGCTTTGGGGCTCGCAATGGAGCACATAACCACAACTCTTTCCTTGTTGTCCAGCACAGGAGAGCTTGGACTACTTTCACTTTGGGGCTAGCGCAGGAGAACGTAACCACAACTCTTTCGTTGTTGTCAAACGCAGGTGCGCTTGGATTGCTTTTTTGTTGCGGCTCGCGAAGGAGCGCATAGCCACAACAGTTACCTAATTGTATAGCGTAGGAGTGCTTTGTTAATATCCTTTGGCAGCATGTGCAGGTGCACGTAGCCCCTTGACTGAACTTTATGTTAGTGCTTATAGTTTCAATTCTAATCCTATCCTGGTGAGCGAGGTCTACTCATTCCATTCTGTCGTTGTATCACACCCCAGGTAATAATACAGTTCCTTACGGTAAACTTATCGACTGTGTGTAGGTCTGTGTGAGTGTGACCCAGATAAGTACACAACAGATGGTGGTGTTTCCTAGAGGGGTTCCCTCATCATCGGTAGGTGCAGTCAACCAGGTCTGCAGTAAGGACACCACTCCTCACCGCTAGAATTTCTTCCCCTGGTCCCCATCTTCACCCTGGTCAGTATATATAGCATGCAATGGTGGGATACGGTGGAGGTTGTTCATTTCTCCCCTGCAAGATTACTCCACAAGCAGAAGGTAAGACTTGTGAGGTCCTGACAGAATCTGAAGCCCAAGTTGTATATCTTGCCCGGGTGACATGAGCAACCCCGATATCTCCTTGCAGGACATAGCAGCCATGTTGACCTGCATGCAGACAGAAAACCTTAGTTTACGTCAGTTTATAATGGCCTTACAAGGTCAGTTGACCGTTGACCAGACGGGGGCTTGGGATCCGTCTCCTACACTTGGGGTCAGACAGGAAGTGTTGCTAAGTCCTCCTTTATTCAATCCTGGGGGTACTCACCATCCTCTCGAAGCTCTACCCCTCCCATACAGGTGATAGTCCCACACTTAGTCCACCTAGCCGCTCATGACCGCTTTTATGGCAATAGTTCTGAGTACAGTATCTTCCTCAACTAATGCCATCTGCACTCCATGGCTCGTGCATCTGCCTTCCTGAATGATGCTTCCAAGGCCACTTTTATCCTTTTCTATCTTGGGGGGACGCTGCCCAGTGGTCCATATCCTTGGTTGAGAATAACAATCCCATACTGTACAATCTTCCGGTTTTCAAAGAGACCATACGAAGAATGTTCGCCTGTCAAACGTTCGTACAAGCTGCTGACAATGAACTCCTCAACCTGAAACAGGGTAACGCTGATCTGTTACACTATATCAAAACCTTCCTTCAACAGATTATTGATTGAAGCAGGATGGCCCGAGCCAAAAAAGGGGTTTACGTGATGAATTGAAGGATCCTATTGATCAGATGTCAGAGCCCTCGGGAAGAGATTGGACAAGTCATCGACCTGGTGGTCAAGCTGAACTATAGGATGCAGGAGCAGAAAACTGAAAAAACCAAGGGCAACGATTCCAAGTTCCTTCCGTTTGGATAACCCATGCAAATTGGTGGAATCCTTGGTCCACTATCCAGAAAGATGAAGAAAAAAAGCGAAGTCAGAACCAATGCTTGTACTGTGGCAAGAGTGGACACTTAGTCAGTGAATGTGCAGTGAAACCAGTCAAACCAAGAATGAATAAACCGTTTGTCCTTTCAATAACCCTAGGAGACGGGGTGGGAAATGATTTAACTCAGTAGAAAACGAGGTCTGTCTACTGGGTTCTTCGTCTGTCAAGACTCAAACCTTTCCTTCGATGGCAGCGACTAACATGTGGGCATAGCTGTGATGTTGCAGTCACAGACAGGACAGTCATAGCAGGTCACAGTTCTTATTGACTCTAATAAAAGAGAGAGGGACCCAGCAAACAAAGGGGTTGGGTACCAACAGAGACAATTGTCTAAAAAGTGATCCACTTTGGGTAATTTTACACATCCAGCATAGGTATGGTCACAAATTCACTCATTCCATACATACAAAAATGAACAAGGAGGAAATGCAAAAATGGCAAATTATAAAAATTATATATGCAATTTATTAAAGGCAAAAGTTAAAAACATACCAAGCATCATAATAAAAACAATGACACAAATACAGAAGACACAATAAAATCAACATTTCATACGGAATGGGAAACAGTTTTAAGGAAAATTGGTTCCTATTTGAAGAGTGAGAGTACAATAGTCAAAAAACGAGATCAACATTCATTTATATTTTAAATTTCATTCAAAATATTTGTCTCCATAACCTTAATGTAGTATCCACTCATACGGGCATCGACGCATTTTGGTGGGCAATTGGTTAGTAGCCAGCACCTTCCTCAGAAAAATGTTTCATTCCCATTTTACACAATTTTATCTGTAATAAAGAACAATGTAAAATATATTTATACTAACACAAAAATCTAAAAACAGATACCATCATATCATAACACAAAATATATTCATAAACCAATGTCTTACATAACCTCATTGTTCAAATTATTAACACATGATGTTTAAAGAAACATCAAAAAGGCAAACCACTCAAGCTAACGCATCATATATACAATTAGATTGCATGTTTAGATATCAGGACTAATAAGTCACCAATCCTAGGGGGTCATTAGGATCGCGGACGGACTTGAGTCCGTCCGCGACCCCAGAGTATGAGGGAACATCCGCATGGGCTGCGGCGTTCCCTCTGTGCAGATTAGGATGGCGCACATCCTCAATCTTTAACATTGCGGCGGGTGCAGCTTCAAGCTGCACCCTCCGCAATGTCAAAATTGCATGCACAGCATTTGCGCGCACAAAGCGGCAGGCACCACGCGGTGCCTGCTGCATTGTGCACGCAAATGCAGGGGGGTACCATAGGTACCCCCCATGTGCACCCCCCACCACCCCTTCACCCAGGGGCCCCGCAACGGGCCCCCGAAGTGAAGATCCATATGCTTTTCCTCGGCGGAAAAGCCGCCATGGAAAAGCATAGAATTGCAGACATCCTAATATGCCTGGCGGTGTCTGATAGACACCAGCAGACATGTTAGTGCTTTTCCGCCGCGGTCGGAAGGCGACTGCGGCGGAAAAGCTGTGGACAGAATATCAGACCCACCAGCCATCCTAATTTGGCGGTGGGTCTGTGGAGGCTCCGCAGCGGTTTTCCCGCATCCTCCGGGCCGGCAGTGGCTTCCGCCGGCCCGGAGGATGCGGAAAATCCCAATCATAATTAGCCCTTTAGATTGTAGGGCAAAAGAAACCTCCATATATTTTTTAGCAAATGTACTAACTGTATGCAGTGTAGTGGCAACTGTTCATATATCTATACATCAAACTGGCCCTGATCAGTGATCTATCTATTAACACATACTGACAGTCCCAAACACACTCATTAAAATGTCTATATAATGGATAGGACACAGCCTAGGCTTAATACCTTTGATTATGGGGCCAAAAGACCTCCTATGTTAAGCTTAGCAATGTTATCGGACGTCTGTCAATATCTATATGCAGGAAATAAAGAAACAAGACACATGTCCCCAATTAGTGCCAAGATTTAAACACTGTCTTGTCTATATCTGTATATCTACAATATATTGTTCGACCAACCTCTATAATAATGGTGAAGCCTGCATTTCCTTTACCATGAAGTGGTCATTCACTGTTCTTCAACATTGATAAACATAAGATCTAAAAAAGTCTAAGAAAGATATTTTCATAAACCGAACTAACTGACAATAAGAATAACACCAAATATTTAAGAAAATAATCTAGGCATAGGTCCGGCTACACTCCATCTTCTAAGGCCACATTTGAATGATAGGCCAACACTTAGTTGATTACAGACACCCCGCACACATTAGAGCTTAAGTCAGGGACTCAGACAACTAGAAAACATCTCCCCTGCCACATTAGTGCAAACCTCCCTTTTCTTATCGTTTAAATCACTAAACGGTTACCCAAATGAACATGCATCACATCAAATACATGTGGACACTATACTCACATTAACCTTGTTATTACGTGTCACAAAATTCAGGAAGAGGCCACAGATATTTGGTACTAATCACTTCTGTATAATTGACTCGCCTAGTAGCATCAATATGTTAAAAACGACAGTACTGCCAGCGGTCTACATAAGAAAAAAGATAGAGAGAGAAACAACGATATATTAGAACCTCTCTCAGGCCGCTATTAAATAAAATATACGGCCGCGACAGGTAACAATAACAAAGCTCAGTAGCGCCTCACCTACCTGCCTTCGATAGTTTCCAGCGCCCAGGGTTCATGCCTCAGGTCAAAATAGCAGGCAGTCCGCTACTGAGATATAACGGGGTTTAAATACTGTTCCTGCGCGGCAAACACCAGTATGTACAATATCCGGTCTGCCGCCTCATGTGAATGATGTGAATTATGCTTCCGGTTCACGCAGAAAACAGCCAGCTAGGAGAACTGAACCGGAAGCGAATCGAATTAAGAGCTTGCACTTGTTTTCCTGTTTCCTGTCTGCCTGTTAAAAGAACTAGAACGCTGACTATAGTAAACGGGAACGTTCGTAACTTCGCCGTTCCTACACACCTAATAAAAGTATAAACATGAGACCACCAAATTACATAAATTTGACCTTACAATTGTTCGAGTACCAGGTCATGCCTTTCAGACTTTGAAATGCTCCTGCTGCCTTCCAGTATTTTATTGATGAAGTACTAAGAGTATATATCGATCTATTCTGCATCGTCTACATCGACGATACACTGATCTAATCTAAGGACATCCCAGAGCACATCCAACATGTACCTCCAGCAGCTACAACAATACGGACTGTACGTCAAGATAGAGAAAAGCGTGTTCCACACCAATACAGTTGAGTTCCTTAGTCACATCTTGACCCTCGCAGGAATTGAAATGGACACAAGAAAGGTTAAAATCATGTTGTGATGGCGGTCACCTTGCTCTGTGAAACAAGTCCAGAGATTCCTGGGGGTTGCAAACTACTATCGATGATTTATAGCAGGATTTTAAAGTATCATTACTCCCATTATTAGCTTATTATGCGAAGGCGTAAAGTTCTTATGTGATCCCAAAGCCGAAAAACCCTTTCAGAAACTGAAAACCAGGTTTACAAGTGCTCCCATCCTGATACACCTCAACCCCGAGCAGCCTTATATAGTAGAGGCCGATGCCTCACAGAATGTCCTGCGAGGTGCGTTTTCACAAAGTGACACCAAGATGGGCCTGTTACATCCAATGGCTTTCTATTCCCGGAAACTGCAGCGAGCAGAATGCAACTATACGATTTCCGATTGAGCACTCCTAGCTATTAAAGCAGCAGCATTTGAAGAACGACATCATTACTCAAAGGAGGCTCAACATCCAGTACCATCTACACAGACCATAAAAACCTACAATTTGTCCTCTCAGCCAGGGCCCTCACATCCATGCAGTTACGATGGATCTTGTTTTTCAATGAATACGAATTCCAATCACATATCAACCCGGACGGGAGAACGCTAAGGCAGACGTCTTGTCCAGACTAGAAGAAACCAAAGAAAAATAACCAAAGCAGAACCTGTGTCCATCATTCCCGAATGCTGTTTTCAAGCCATAATCCTTTTGTCTTCCTTCTTATCCCAGTTACACGATGACATCAAACAAAAAGATCTGGTGGTTTGGATCGGTGACCTGCACAAAATGGATTCTTGTATAAAGGAGACTGTTGCTACCTCCCTTTGGCAGACCACCAGCAACAGGTTCTATACATGTGGCATGACCACCTCTTTTCTAATCATCCTGGATACCATAAAACCATGGACCTACTCCATAGTCACTACAGGTGGCTATCCATGGAAACTGACACTCACACCTACATAGCTCGTTGTTCTGTCTGTGCCCAAGTGAAGACCCTGTCCCAACCCACAGTTGGGTTATTGAACCCTATCCCAGTGCTTCCTTTTCCTTAGCACACCATATCAATGGATTTCGTCGTCAAAGTGCCCAGGACCAAGACAGATTATACCACCGTCCTCATCATTGTGGACCACCAGATCAAAATGGCACACTTCGTAACATTAAGAAAGCTACCATCAGCGGCTGGAATGGCTGTGATTTTCATGTACAATGTGGTGTGGTTGCAAGGGGGTGCCATCTGTGTTGATCTCAGACAGGGGTTCCAAGTTTATATCCCAGTTTTGGAACGAGGTGTGCTACGATATGGAAACGTAAGTATGTCTGTCCTCGGCGTATCACCCACAAACCAATAAACAGGCAGAACGGACTAATCAAACCATGGAACAGTACCTCCAATGATTACTGCTGTCTGTGGCAAAAGAATGGTCAAAAGTGCCATAGGTAGTGAAGTATGCCTAGAACAACAATAAGCATACTTCCATAGGAATATCGCCTTTCTACTGTCTCCAAGGTCAGCATCCACGATCAGTGCCCTGGGGAGAGCCACAGACCAGTCACATGCCCACAGTAGAGGAATACCACACCCTACTACACGACCTCTGGCAACAAGCCTGATTCGAGCTAGCCAAAACCAAGGAAACCTAAAAACTAAACACCAATAAATACCGACAGGCAGAACCCAACTACAAGGTAGGAGATAAGGTGTGGGTGTCCATAAAAAGCCTCAATGTGCATGGTCCCAAAAAAACTGTTGCCACGTTGCGTAGGTCCCTACACCATTGATAAAGTTATCAAGGGAGTATGCATGAGACTCACTTTGCAACCACAAATGAAGATACACCCTGTGTTGCATGTATCACTCCTACGGCCGGCTCACCCAGAAAGTCAAGTCGCTTCCCCTCCACCTCCTGTACTCAGAGATGATCATGAGGAATATGAGGTTCGACCTACTCTTAATTCATGTAGGACTAAGGGGGCACTCTTTTACCTGATAGACTGGAAAGGGTAGGGTCTGGACTAAAGGCCTTGGGAGCCATTGTCCCAAGTACGCCACGCCCCTCAGTTGGTTTGTGTCTTCCATGTTCGATATCCCCTTAAACTTCGTCCTGCCACCCCTGTTTAACGGGAGGGAGGTTCTGTCTTGGGACGGAACACTGTCATGATTCTATTCCAATGAGCGTACTTGATGGGGTCAGTGTGTTGTACGCGTCCATCGTTCGCTTTGTTACAGCCATTCTGCAGAACCAGGAAGTGACCAGACCAGTTAGAGGTCCAGTTTCCCTTTACCGAAAGCAACCTCTGGAACGCAGGTTTTTCACTTCCTGGTGAGACCGCATAATAGCCCGTGGTGCTCAACCCGGCAGTGCTTCGGATTCTGGATTGTGCCTCAGCTGTTCTTCATTGGGTTCCCGTGCATTTGCAGCACTCCATAGTTTGTCGACCAGGCATTTATCATTTGCCAAGCGCAGGACCGCTTGAACTACTTTATTCATTGCGGCTTGCACAGGAGCGCATAGCCACAACCCTTTCCTTGTTGTCCAGCACAGGAGCGCTTGGACTGCTTTGTTTTGGGGCTCGCACAGGGGCGCATAGCCACAACTCTTTCCTTGTTGTCCAGTGCAGGAGTGTTTGGACTACTTTCACTTTGGGGCTAGCGCAGGAGCGCTTAACCACAACTCTTTCTTTGTTGTCCAGAGCAGGTGCGCTTGACTGCTTTCTCATTGCGGCTTGCGCAGGAGCGCGTATCCACAACACTTGCCTTGTTGTTCAACGCAGGAGTGCTTGGATTGCTTTCTCATTGCGGCTCACGCCGGAGCACATAGCCACAACAGTTGCTTTATTGTTTAGCGCAGGAGCGCTTTGTTACATTTCCTTTGGTAGCACGCGCAGGAGCACATAGCCCCTTGACTCACCTTTATGTTCGCGCCGGAGCACTTATAGTTTCAATTCCAATCCTATCCTGATGTGTGAGGACTTCTCATTCCACTCTGTTGTGGTACCACACCCCAGGTGATTATACAGTTCCTTAGAGTACAATTATTAACGGTGTGTACGTCTGTATGAGTGTGACCGAGTGGTGGTAAGTACTTACCCATATGGTTTATCCTTATAGATGGTGTTTCCTAGAGGGGTTCCTTTGTCATCGGTGGGTGTAGCCAACCAGATCTGCAGTAAGAACACCACTCCTCACCTCTAGGATTTCTTCCCCCGCTCCTCATCTTCACTCTGGTCAGTATATATACAATTTCTAGGGAAAGGTGGGAGACAGTGGAGGTTGTTCATGTCTTCCCTGCGAGATTGCTCCGCAAGCAGAAGGTAAGACTTGTGGGGTCCTGACAGTTTTAACTGACAGATCCAAATATCATTTTTATGAATGTATACCCATTTTGGGAATTCACAAAAGCTAGTTTTACTTTCTGAAAATTACTCATGCAAACATTTTCATGTGAGTAAACCTATTCGTGTGAGCAGGAAGCAAGAATTCCAGGGCAGAAATGCCTTTTATATTTATGTAAAGCCACAAGCATATACATTTCTGGCGTTTCAATCTCGACTGAGATCCATTCACACCCTGGAAAAGTCAGAAACCTGTCTGCTCCAGTCCATGCTAAATCTGGACAGTGTGGTGAGAATCTTTGCCTGAATCTGTTTAATGGTTGCACTTTAAGGTTCTTGGACCACCATTTCAGGCCCATAAAGTATCCTTCATGGAACATACTTTGCTGCCTGAACGCAGACTGTGATGGCTCTCTCTATCTCTGTATTCCACTGAATAGCATATTATCTTGGAGACAAAGGCACCTTCCAGTAAGGGACTGAACTCCAAATCCTTATCTATGCATACAAACACACTTTTTGTGCTACTTAATGACTTGAATGTTCATGTTTTTATCCTAATGGCAACTTGGTTAAATGAGACCTCAGCCCCTAATATTATAGCTGCTATCACTTGTGAATATAGCATTTTTCATACAGATTACAATAATCAGACTCAATCTATCTATTAATCTAAATTAATTGTGCCATTATTTTAATCTCTGGTATGATTCCTCTCTCAGGTACACCCACAATTTATTTTATTTAATGTCAACTTTAGGTTCTCTTGCATATCATAAACCTTCTCACCCACAGGTAGGCCATACTCCTGACCTAATTTTTAACTCCACAGATTTTACTTGTTTTGAATCTACCACCCTTCTTGGATGGTCTGAAAAATATCTTGCCCAGTATAACATCCGAACTGTCATCACCCCAAAAAGTGTCAGCACCCACCTCAAAGCTGTCCGATACATCTTGTGGGACAAAATGAACACTAAGGGCTGCATTAGGATGTCGGGCGGATCGCCACCGCCATGGTGGCGGTGATGATCCGCCCGACAGAAATGTCCGCCCGCCACCCTTTTCCCCCTGCCACATTACAATGGCGGGGGGGACCACAACGTAGGGAAACACCGGCCGTCACTTTTCCGCCCCGGCCGCATTGCGGCCGTGGCGGAAATTTATTAATATGGTGGCGGTGTCTATGAGACACCGCCAGCCATATTACAATGGCACAAGTGCAATGCCTTTCCACGGCGGCAATGCCGCCATGGAAAGGCAGGCGGTGTTTACTTTGGGGGCCCCCTGTGGGCCCCCGGAGTGAAGGCCAAAGGGGGGTGGCACACGGGGGGGTACCTGTGGTACCCCCCTGCATTTACATAATCAAAGCAGTAGGCACCGTGCGGTGCCTGCCGCTTTGATTATGTAAATGCTGCAAAGCATTTTTAGTATTGTGGCGGGCAGAGCACAGAGCTCCACCTGCCACAATACTATAAATACAGGATGTGCCCGGAACTGTGGCGGGCACATCCTAATGGTGCGTGTGGGACCCCCGCCCTTATGGCGGGCGGTCCCGATTTCCGATAGGATGGCGGGCGGGCAAAGCCCGCCCGCCATCCTAATGGGGCCCCTAAGGAGGCTGCAAACCTTTTCTGCCATTTGGGCATAGAGAACCCATAATTCTGGCCTTGGAGCATTAGTTAGCCTTTTCAACAAAGCCTTGTCAGTCATTATCAACAATATTGATCCTAAATCTAAGAGAACTGGGACTGTAAGTGGATTTCTGAACCATGGTACTCATCAGACATGCTGTCTGAAAAGCTAAAGCCTTGATAAACTGAAAGAGCTGGATAACACTCTTATTAGGAAGATGATCTGCATCTCTATAAAATCCAGTTACATCATTATAAAGATTGCTTATGAAAGCCTAAACCATCTACTATGATGCTATAATCTCAGTTTCATCCACCTCCTCTTGAACTTTCTTTAAAATGTATCAATGACCGGACTAATTCTCACTGTTTGGTTGGTAGTGCTGTTACTCCTCTCCCACAGTTTTCCGATAAATTGTCTATTAATTTTATTGATAACATTTAGAAACTTTTTGATGCCATTTTGTTGTCTACTAATAATACAACACTACTTTCTCTCCCAAGTTCAAGTTGTCTAATATTCCTGTTATAAATTCCAATTGGGATATGAATTAGATTAAAACTCAATAGCTCATGCTGTTGGCCAAATCTTGCTCTCACTGGGATCATTGTCTAACCACTGTATTCCAGAGACTGATAGACACTATTTCCCTGGCTTTAGCACACTTGCCCAACTTCTCTTTCAACTTTTTATTTCATCCAGTGGTCATGAAGAATTGAGGGAAATAGCTTACTCAATGTCTTTCTGGCTATCTATAACATCACAACCTTCTTGATAAGTCCCAGACTGCACTAGTTTCTAACTCTAATAGCCTTAGACTTAATGTGGTCTCCCTACAGGATGTTTCTTCTTTGACCTCTCCGCTGCATTCGAACCTGCTGATCAGTCAATTATAGTGGAGTGTTTGTTGGGTGAAAGGCTGGGATGCTCTGCATTGAGCTGGATTATGCTCTCCTTTGGGGCTAAAGTTACACTTTGCTCTTCTGAACTCTTTCCTCTAAGAAAAGACAGATGTACTGCTGAGTTCCACAGGGTTCATCCCGGTCTCCTGTATTTTTTATTAAGTATATATGACCTCAGGTCCATTAGATCAGTTTCTAAGGATTAGAGTGTGTTCCAGACGTGAACGATACCTAACTCTTGTTTATTCTTGATAAGCCAATGCACAAAGCTTGAGAATACCATCAAACCCTGCTTTACAGTTGTCTATTCTTGGATGAATGCTAATCAATGAAACCTCAATGTCAATAAGACTGAAATTCAGATTTGTGGCCCTGGCTCACCTTGGACCACTCAACTGTGGCCCGCATGCATGGGGTCTCCTCTTCTGTCTGCTAACACTGTAAAACATCTTGGATTCAAATTAGACAAACAATTGTCCTTGGAGACTCTGATTAGTGCAAGTGTCTTCTTGCTCCTTTCAGCTTTGGCTTTTAGCGAAAAGTCTCTAAGTAAAATCTTCGGAGTATCGTCCGATTGTTGTTAGGGCCAAAATCCATTCAAGGATTGAATATGCCCATTCATGTTATTTAGGTCTTCCAAATAAACTTCTTTCTCATCTACAGCTAATCCAAAGGACCACAATCAGATTTGACTGTGGCCTTCTTAAATTCGACAACATTGCAGAAGCCGGGCATAAGTTACTTTCACTTCTTATTTTTCAGCCATCAGTGTATGCATGAGAAGATAAAAACCTCCAACATGCTACATTCTCCTTCTACAACCCTTGCTAAGGTTCCTCATTGTAGACTGGCTGGCATGGGTGGCAGATAATTTTCTGTTTTAGCAGCCAAGATCTGGAATCAGATTCCAAAATACCTTCAGGATAGTGAGGACCATTCTTTAAAAAAAAGCTTGACACCCAACCTTTTGTCTGATAGTTCCTCTGTTATCCTTCTTTAGGTCTTGATTCTTAGCCTGTATCTGAATCTTTGTCTTTTTCTGCATCTGTTGCACCTTGCTTTTAACCACCAAGATGCCTACTGGCAAACGTTGCATTAATCAAGTACACTCATTCCAGGCCAATACCCTTGTGGATTGTGAAGAAGAAAGCCACACCCCAAACATTGGCGAACGTGTAGTGAAGGAAACATCTCCTTGGAGATTAATATTTTTCCAGTGGATGAAAAAATAGAAAAGTGAAAAAGTGTCATTTTACTAATGTTTAACTGTGCATGCATAAATGCCTCTGTGCAGTAATAACATGCTCACGAACCTGTGTAGGAGTTTGCTAGGAAACCTTCTCGATTTCAAAAATTGAGAAACCTACCCCAGTGCAGTGATAACAATATGTGCGTCTAGATTTGCTACTTGTATATACATCGGGACCCTTGCGGTCTAAATACAAAAAATCATCAGGTCTAGTTATGAAAGTTATTAGTGCATGTCAGTTTAGCTTACACCTACAAATAGACGTTTTTACGATTACACAAAAGCACTGGAACGAATAAAAGTTGATTCTACACTGAGAGTAAATGGGCTCCTGTAGGTGGAGCATGCGTGTTTCAGGGAGGGAACAGAACACCAACACAAAGAAAAATATTTTAGGGAAGTAAATGATAGTAAAATATAGAGACAATATTTAGCTAATTAAGGAATTGATTTTGCAGTTTTTTTCTCTTCCAGTCTTGTTATTAAAATTACCAAATGTAAGCTCACCCTTGATGCAACAAACGATTAGGGCATTACGTTTCACCCGTTCATCATCGCAAAAGAAAAAACACATATTTTTCTCGAAACTCGTCCACTGTTTGTCTCCATTTGCCCAGGGCTGCTTTCTCAGAATTTTAAATAACCCTTCATCTTTGCTTTCTTTTTTGTATCTCAGGTATAGGGTTTTACAACGTTGTAAATCTTATACTAGGTGAAGAAGGAATGCATAATGTATTTTATTTTGAATATTTCTGTCCCCAGAAAGCAATATATATACTAAGTAAGCGATGAGAAATGTCTTGCCAGAAGCTCTAAATAGGCTGTTTCACACACTTTTCACATTGTGAAACAACTGTTGTGTCACAGTTACAAATAACAGGACAAGTCAAAGAGATTTAAGGTCTTTCTGCTAGGAAAAACGTTCCTTTGCACACTAGCTAGCTTGAAAACGGAATTAAACAATTTCATTGGAGATACATCATTTTGCAAACTGCATCCACGTAATAAAAGAGAGATCTCTTTCACCAAAGGAATATGACTGTCTCCAATTCCCTGATATGGCAGGGCCCCATCAATGCTTATGTGACCAACTATTAATATTGTGCAACCAGGAGAAGCTGTTAAATGTTACAGCCTTTTTGTTACCTTTCCCTAATACTGCTGTTTCCTGTAAAGAGATATCAGTGTCTATTTACAAACAGCATTTTGCAGTGTGTTTAGTAGTACTGCATAACTACTACTTACTCACTGCACAATATTCACAAATCGATGTGCGGAGGTGTCCGCCTCTCCTATGTTTTCTGTGCACAGCTCTCTGACCCGGATGTGGACCCACACACATGAATGTATATGTTTTTGTAGTAAATATGAGAGAGACAGGGACTGGTCGCTGGAAAATGGTTAATAAGGAAGGGAGGGTTTAGGGGAATGCTTGCACCCGCCTACAAAAGTGTAAGCCCATTACCCCCAGGTACCTCTGTCCTCGACACCTTCATTAACATTTGAGATCTAATATCTCTCTGACAGAAAAAGAAACAGAAGGAATGCTGGACTTAACCGCCCCCCCCCCTCTCCCGCCGGAAGTACATAAGTGTACAGGTCCCAGCATTCCCTGTGTTCTTTTTCTGTCATTCCTGACAGGATGTTGAAGAGGAAGGAGCGTGGGCGCTCCTCCGCTGGAACTTACTTCGTGAGAGGGCTCCGTTCCCTCTGGTGGTTTGCCTCTCCCTCCCTGCTAGGCTTGGGGGGAGTGGTGCGGGCTCCTGTATACGCTTCTCTGGGCCGCGCGTGGGTGTTTGGACCGCGTGGACCCAGCGTTTGCCCGATGGTCACCCCTCCTGGTCTGCCGGGCTTTCCAGGGGGCGTGCCCTCCTTCTTGGCTCCGGATTGGCTGAGTTGGATGAAGCCTTTCGGTTTGGCCGATGCCTGTCTTCAGTCTTGAAGATCCGGTCAGGCATTTTTGTCCCGGCGTTTTTGGAGGTTAAAAAAACAGGGCAGTAGGTGAGTACCGCACAGTGGTTTTTGCGCTTTGGTGGTCCTTGCTGTAGTGCTGTTCCTTGTGTGCCTTCGTTATTATGGGGAAATGCTCGTGAAAAAGGCGGCATAGGGAGCGGTCCTCTTCCTCTTCTTCCAGTGATTCCCGCTCTCTGTCTCCTGCCCGGTCCAGGCGCCGCGGTAAGGGTGAGGATGCGCTCTTGAAGCGCTTGATCAAGGAGACAATTTCTGAGATGGGTGATGGTGGGGCCCGCCGAAAAGGGCCGGCTCCGAATTCCTCTATGTTTTCTGGCGATGAGTCTGCCTGGGCTGGGGACTCTGACCTTAAGGGGAAGTACATTGACAAGGACGCCCTCCCTGGCATTTTGAAACATGTGAAGCAGAACATGGGGTTCCCGGATGTGGCTGCTCCCAGTACCTCTCGGGGTCCTTTGTTGCGGCAATTCCAGAGTTCTGCTACTGTTGATGTCCTGGTGCATCCCTTCATTAAGGAAGTCCTGAAGAGGGAGTGGGCTGATCCGGATCGCATTTTGGTTCCGCGATTTATGGCTCGCCTGTATCCCCTGCAGGAGATGGCTACTGACCTCCCGGGTTCGATCCAGATTGACTCCTTTGTGGCTAGTTTGGTGGGTCACACTTCTTTGGCGGAAGATGCCGTGCTGAAGGATCCTGTGGACAAGAAAGCGAATTAGGCTCTCAGAAAAGTTTATTCTGGTTCCCACCTGGCCTTGAGGGCTGGTGTTTATGGGACTTATGTTTCACAGTCTTTGCTGTCTGACATTATGTCTCTCTACCATTCGATGGATGACGCCACTGACTGTTCCGGTCTTCTTGAGCACATTGAGCGTCAGGTGGAGCTTCTGTCGGATGTCTCTTTTGACGTTGTGTATGTGGCTGCACTGTCCGGTGGGGCTTGTGTGGCAGCTCACCGCAGTCTTGTACTTAAGGACTGGAAGACGGACTCTGCGCAGAAAGCTTGTGCCTTGCGTTTGCCATTCCAGGGTTCTATGCTGTTTGGGGGGGAGTTGGAGTCCAAATTGCATAAGCTGTTTAAGGAGAAGAAACATTCTTCTTCTTTCAAGAATTCTGCTGCTGCTTCTGCTGTCCCTTCTAAGCCTAAATCTTTCTTTCATCCTTCCTATCGTAGGCAGTTTGGGAAGGGCCAGGGGAGATTTGCTTCTGGTCGGGGTCGGGATCGTAAGGCTAGGTCCACTCCTCCCGCTAAGCCGCGCTCCTAACTCTTTGGCTGTGGTTCCTGGGTTGTTGGTAGGAGGGCGGCTACACTTCTTCCTGGATGCCTGAGTTCAGTCTTGTTCCGACGCCCTGGTGTTGGATGTTCTTCGAGTGGGGTACAAGGTGGAGTTTGCTGTTCCCCCTCCAGATTCCGGGGTTCGCCCAACTCCCTGGCCTGCTTGCCGTTCCAGGAGGGCTCATCTGTCTCAAGGGGTGGCGGATCTTCTTCTAAAGGGTGCCATTCAGGAGGTTCCTTCTGCGGAGGTGGGGTCGGGTTTCTATTCCCTGATCTTTCTGGTGCCCAAGGTTACAGGGGGTTTCTGCCTGGTTCTGGATTTAAAGGTGATGAACCGTTGGGTGTTGCGGATTCCCTTTCGAATGGAGACTTTGCAGAAGGTGATTCCTTTGGTGCTCCCAGGTCACTTCATGTGTACCCTGGATCTACAGGATGCATATTACCATGTGCCAGTGCATCCTCAGTCCTGTCACTTCCTGCAGTTTTGTGTTCGGGGCGTCACTTTCAGTTACGGGTTTTGCCCTTCGGTCTTCGTTCTGCCCCCAGTGTCTTTACGAAGGTGGTGGTTCCATTGGCTGCCTGGCTTCATCTTCAGGGGGTGATGGTGTATCCCTGCTTAGATGACTGGTTGATCCATGCTCCATCTCGGATCCTGTTGTTGGAGGCCAGGGAGTTGGTCTGCTCTGCGTTGAGTCAGCACGGGTTTCTGATCAACTTGCCCAAGTGCTAGCTCACTCCGTCTCAGGACCTGGTGTTCATTGGGGTTCGTTTTGGCACGGATCTCAACCGTGTATTCCTGCCCGATCCTCGGATTGTGACCCTGGTGTCCCTGGCTCAGCGGTTCCGGGCAGGAGGTTTCTTTCCGGTGCGCCTTTGGTTACGTCTTATGGGCCTGATGGCAGTGACTGTTTTTACAGTGGCCTGGACTCGTTTCCACCTGCTCCCCCTGTGTGGGTTTCTCCTGTCCCACTGGAATCCATTGTCTCGCGATCTGGAGTTCCTTCTGCCTGTGTCTCCTGTGATCCTCCCTCCTCTTCTTTGGTGGTCGGCTCGGTTCCATCTGTCTCAGGGTCTCCCTTCGCAGCCTTCTCCTTCGCTGGGCTTGATGACAGATGCCAACTCCTTGGGGTGGGTGGCGACCTTGTAGTCCATGGCCCTTTAGGGTCGTTGGTCCGTCCTGGAGAGTCGCTGGTCTTCTAACTGGAGGGAGTTGTCGGCTGTGTCCCATGCTGTGATGGGTTTTCGGGGTCTGTTGCTCGGCAGGAACGTTCTGGTGAGGTCGGACAACATGGTGACTGTGGCCTTTCTCAATCATCAGGGTGAGGTCCTTCCCGCCTCCCTGAACGCAATGGTCGTTCCCCTGTTCTGTTGGGCTGAGGGTCATCTGCTGTCTCTGTCTGCGATTCATATCAGGGGAGTGGACAACTGTGCGGCTGATGTCCTGAGTCACTGCTTTCCGGGTTCTCTGGAGTTGTCTCTATCCCAGGTTGTGTTTCGGCTTGTGTGCGGGAGGTTTGGGCGTCCCTATCTGGACCTCTTTGCCTCCGGCACAATGCACAGCTTTCCCGCTTCTGCTCCCGGTTTCTGCAGGAGGGTTGATGGGGCGTGGATGCCCTGTCGATTCTTTGGCCATCCCACCTGATCTATGCCTTTCCTCCTCTGGCGTTGATTCCCAGGTTTCTGTCCCGGCTGTGTCTGGAAGACCGGGAGGTGGTTGTGGTTCTGCCCTTTTGGCCTCGGAGGTCTTGGTTTCCGACGGTTCGTCTTTCGGCAGTGCAGGCCCCTTGGTTTCTCCCCCTGTCCCTGTCTCCCCACTGATCCCCCCCGCCCCTGTCTCTTCTCCGGTTGCGGCTGTCGGTGTCGAGGTTGAGAGGCAGAGGTGGCAGCGGCGTGGTTTCCCGGAACATTTAGCGGTGGCCCTTCAGGGTTCACAACGGCCTTCTACCCTCCGCTCTTTTGACTGGCATTGGGGTAATTTCAGTCGTTGGTGTTGGGCCTTTCCCCTTTGTACTGTTCATTGCAGGCTTTGCTTCAGTTTTTGTGGGAAGGTTTCGAGAAGGGTTGGGCTGTGTCCACTTTGCGTGCTCAGTGGGCGGCTGTTCAGGTGTTTCGTTCCCTGTGGGGTAACCTTTCTGATGGTGAGGACTTGGTTTCTCGGCTGCTCCTCTGCTTTTCTTGTCCCGTGTCCCGGCCTTCCTTTCCCTTGTGGGATTTGCCCTTGGTCCTTCGGGCTTTGCTTGGTCCTCCGTTTGAGCCTTTGCCGGAGGTGGACTTGAAGTTCGTTACTTTCAAGGTTGAGTTTTTGGTGGCCATCACCTCTGCTTGTCGTCTTGGCAAACTGGGGGCCTTGATGGCACGTGAGCCTTTCTTGTCTTTTTCGGAGGGTAGGGTGGTGCTTCCCCTTGATTCTTCATTTGTGCCGAAGGTTGCTTCCCAGTTTCACAGTGCCAGGAGTTGGTTTTGCCTGTGTTGGGTTCCGTTCTGGATTCCCCGGGTGGTCCCTGTTGGTTCTTGTTGGATGTATGCAGTGCTCTGCGCATTTATCTTGAGCGCACAGCAGCTTTTCGTGTGACTGATTCCCTTTTTGTCTCTTTTGGGGCTGCTTCCCGTGGGCGTAGGGCTTCCTCTGTGTCTATCGGTCGCTGGCTGAAGCAGGTGATTTCCTTGGCCTACTCTCTTTCTGGGTCCACTCCTCCGGTGGGTGTTCAGGGTCGTTCTACGAGGGGAGTGGCGGCCTCTTGAGCTGAGGTCCGGGGTGTCCCTCTCTCTGAGATTTGTAGGTCGGCCATCTGGGCTTCTTTGAATACTTTAATCCGGCATTACCGCCTTAAAAATTTTCTGGGTGATGAGGGTGGTTTTGCTTTGGGGGTGTTGGGTTGTGTTCACCCTTGATTTCTGTTTTGCTCAATAAATCTCTGGGTTTGTTTGCTGTCCTGGTGGTTTGTTGTGTTTTTTTGGGATGAATGCCGAGGTTTTGCTTTGGTATTTCTCAAATGTTAATGAAGGTGTCGAGGACGGAGGGACCTGGGGGTAATGTCCTATTACTTACGGTAATCTTCATTACTCCGGGTCCCATAGTCCTCGACACCTCCCTCCCGGACCTCCGGCCTTCATCCTTTGCTTGGTATTTCAGAGGGAATGCTGGGACCTGTACACTTATGTACTCCCGGCGGGAGGGGGCGGGCGGTTAGGTCCAGCCTTCCTTCTGTTTCTTTTTCTGTCAGCGAGATATTAGATCTCAAATGTTAGTGAAGGTGTCAAGGACTACGGGACCCGGAGTAATGAAGATTACCGTAAGTAATAGGACATTCCTATTCACAAACTCCACTTCTAACTACTATAACTAGTACTACAGACAAAAAAATCCAAAAACAGTGGCAAATGTACCTCATCTCAGGCTTGAAGTAAGTGCACAACCATACATGACCACTGGTACTCCAACAACCGCCGTAGAAAATAATGAACACAGGGTCCTAAAGTAGAAGCCCATAGGGAGTAATATTTATATAAATCAATTTATTTTGACTTTAAAAAGATATATACATATAATTTGATTTAAAAAAATTATTCATTTAAAAAATAACAATAAACAATTTTTACAAACTATTTTAATAAACGTTTTAAACAGTTAAATTAACCCAAAATAATTATATACATATCTTGTAGTATGTTGTAATCAATAATAAATAAATATGAATATTTTACTTTGATGGAAGTGTATTTTCAATACATCTTAAAGAAAAATAGTTTTTATTTATTTTACCACATTCAGAGAAAATGCATATTTAAATAAAAATTAAGGTATTAGTGCTGCTGCATTTTTTTTGTCCTACATTTAAAATAAATTCATACAATGAATTTAAATTAAAATTGAACATAACAATACTATGACTATTATTTTGAAAGTTGAATAAACCTTTTACATTTTCTCTATACTTCACCATAGGAGGATCTCCACCACAGTGGAGCAGATATTGTCATACATGTGAAAAGTTAATAGTCGTTTCTTTACAATTGTACACTTGACTTGTTTCGCAGGTGGAGACATGTAGATCTGTATTTTGTATTAAATTTACTTGGAAATGGTGCATAGCCAAAAGTTGCAAATTTACAACACAGTATAAGAGTAATTTTGCAAGTGTAGATCTACTCATGTGTAAATCGACCTTGGTGAATGGGTCTCATCCAATCCTGTTAAACATGGTAATGCTAATGGGTTGTAGTCCATTCCTGTAACTTGCCAGCTCTATTTGTATGTAATCTCTCATTTTATTTATTTATTTTATCAAATTCATATTGAGTACACTCTATATATATAGTGCAATGAGCAGGCGATATCAAAATAAAAATAAAGACCAAGGGACAGATGTATCAAACGTTTTTTTTTCTCGCAAATGCTGCGATTTGCAAAATAGCAGCGTTTGCGACAAAAAAAATCGGGAAATGCGATGTATCATTGAAATTGCATCGCAAATTCAAGGAATCGCAAAAATTGTGATTCCTTAACTTTGCATCAGCATTTAAGGAATCGCAAATTGCGATTCCTTAAATGCTATGCATCAAGCGTTTCAATTTAGTATTTTTTCCCTTATGAAATCGTAAATCACCACCAACTAGTAGTTGGTGGTAATTTGCGAATTCTTTTACAAATGCACTTTTTGGCATTTGTAAAGGTGCCATGTGGCGCTCATAGATGCCTTTAGGGCTTGTATGTGCGCCATATGCACACACATGTAAATTTCAGGGGTGCAGCAGGGTGTCCTTAAGAAACCCTTGCACCCTTGAAATTATTCTCAATTTGCGATTAGCAAATTGCGAATCGGAAATTGAGGATAACTTTCCATTCCATCCTTTGGGCCTCCTGGCCCATAGAAAAGAATGGAAAATTATTCCTTAATTGCGATTAGCAATTTGCTAATCGCAATTAAGGAATTTTGAGAAATCGCAAAAAAATTGCAAATTTCTATATACATACCATTTTGCAATTCTCAAATAGCGATTCTCAAAAAATCGCTATTTGAGAATCGCAAATGGGTATCTTGATACATCTGCCCCTTAGTTAATACACAGATACTCAGAATAACAGAGGGGGAGATGAGAAGACCTCAGTTTCACGAGGTAGCGGGCATGATTTGCACAAACAAGAAAATATTAATAATTTTCTAAGAGGACAACAGTTTTGGAGAAAGCATAAATTGTTCGTTAACTTGTTTCATTATGAGTGCAAAGCATGAACAAGTCTGCTATACTATTTTTTGTTTTTTCGATTGAGGGATATTTAGATGCAAATTTTCATTCTTAATCCACAAACAATGGATAGATGTTTTTGCAAGGCTCACACCTTCTTAAGGCGAAGAGTGCTTCAAACATATAGAAAAGGAGGTTGAATGATAAGATGGGTGATTGTGATCAAGACCCCCCCCCCCTTTTTTTCTAAGTAGGCTCCCAAGGAGAGAGCTGATTGCAAGAGATCTTGAGAGGATTTTGAATATGTTAGCGGAAGCTGCTTTTCAACTACCAATAAAAGTATAATGACTCTGTCCTTACAACTGGCCTGAGATCTTCCTTGGGATGAGGGATTTCATTTTACAAAGGAGATGAAATGTTTAGAGGGCAATGTTCCCTATCTTTTTGATTTGTCCAAACATTAATGTGGCTCAGTTCAGTGTGAACCCTAAACACCAAATGCATCTAAAGGCCCGACAGGCTGTCAGTACCGGTTTGCCCGACATTGGAGGCTCTGGTCCAACCGCCAGATAATGATGCAGACGGTCAGAGCACAGCGGGCCGAGGGACTGACCAACGCCTCCAACAGGCTCAAGGAGCCTGTCAGAGTGTCAGTCGTGATGTAATCCTTACAATGGGGGCGGTGCCTTCAGAGGCACCGCTGTAGAGATTACGATATGCCTTTTCCCTCTGACTTTACATGGCCGTCCAACTGCCACGCAAAGGCAGACGGAATGGGATCCCCCATGGTCCTCCGCTATGAGGTCTGGGGGTTACATGTGGTGCCCCCTAATTATTCATGCACGATAATGTGATGCCCGGCACGCAGTGCATGAATGTTAGAGAACTTCCTTTTTCCATTGTGGCATGTGCTGCAGCCCTTTTCAAGGGCCACAACACAAGCCACAATGGAAAAGAGCAGTTTTCCAACCACCTCCATGGCAGTCGCATTGTAATCAGGCAGGTAGTACCGCCGACATTTGGTCAGTCAGACAACTGCCCGTGGCGATGGCGGTCGGTCGCTCGTCTGACTACCATTGTAATGAGGTCCTAAGTCTTAGAACCAGGTTTGTATAGAGAATTGGGTATCATCAGTATTTTGTAATAAAGGAAGTCAATTAAGGGAGACAGTGGCCATCCATGAGATCAGCTCTCCTACATTATAGCTTTGGTTTTAAGATGTTGGCAGAGCCTGCCAGAATCACATTAGGTTCCATGTAAATGGACAAAAATGCTCCCCACCAGAGTAGTATAACAGATAGGCTACAACCTTGATACGCATCCGGGGTTTTACAAATTGGGGTCTGTCTGTCGACGATGGGAAGGACATGAACCATTTTGGGACAAGACTGCAGGTGTGGATCCCTGCAGCCAGAACAATTAGAAGGATGTTATGGGTCACTCTAGTGAAATCCTGCAGACAGGTCTAATTGAATCAGGAGACAACCATTACCAACACCAGTCTTATGCAAGGATTCATTGATTACCTGACACCTCTTTCTCACTCTAAAGCATGATTGGTTAGATTACAGAAAGCCAGATGTGGTAATGCAAGATGTATATTAGGAACAGGAACACGTTTTTGAAGCTGAAGGGAATGTTTCTTTGGGTGAACAATGCTCTGATAATATGAGGACAAAAAGAGCAAAAGATGCAATTTTTTTAAAGTGTTTTTAGCCGTTCAAGAGCATCGGTATAGTGGACATCATTATCAGTATGCTAGCATTGCTTCCTAAAAGCAAGGAATACGTGCATACCACTGATATATAAAAGTTTCAAGATAGAACACTTTGTTATTAAATATAGAAGACTGCTGGGTAGATATTGATTTTAAAATCAGGCAGATATAATGATCTTTCTGAGAGAAAGTTGACAGTTTTAAAAGCAATGACTTTGAAATGAGATCACAGGCCTACGAGAGCAAAATAGTGCTGTACATTGGCGGTAGAGTAGCACTGAATTTAAGATAAAACCTTAGAAATCATGGCAATGTAATTGTCTTGGATATACCTCCCTTTAGACTTATCTTACATAACATAGTTTAGACTTCAGTTGCAGAAACCAAAATGATGTTTCTTTGGGTCTAGACTTAGCATCAGCATGCTCCAGCTAAATACTAAGAAAAAGGTGAACAAAATACTGATGAATGCAAATAATCAGTGTGGTTGTGCCTTCAAAGGATTTCTTCAGAGTACTGCTTTTGGTTATATCCTTAATTTACCCACAACAGTCCTGTCATCAAATAATAGACAGATCTTTTTTACACTGAATCCTGTATGTCTCAAGTGGAGAGGGTGGCAAGGACTGAGGTGATGAAGAGTATGACATGATGTAATGAAAATAAAAAAAATGCTTCCCTTCATATAAATGAGAATATAACAGAGCAGAAAAAAAAGATCAACTGCTTGATAACTAAAGTTTTATTACAAACCAACATTTATCAAAAACAGAGGGCAGCACAGATCATCCAAGCACGTCAGAATCTCTATCACCAAACTAGTTTCAGTTATGTTTAACATATATGTTTTCTGAAGCTTATGTTGCAACACCACAGATGTGTCTTAATGAGATGAGCCCATGATCTACCAGGTGCAAATCATGCTCACGGAATATTCCTGCATGCATGACACAAAAGTGACCCTTGCATAATCGTGCACTGTGCAGATTACCAATGTGATCCAGAACCCTTTAAGAAATACCAGTCAGTGTGTTCTCACTCAGACACTGCCAACATTTTAAAAGGATGGATGTTATACTTTCTGAGTGGGATAAATGTGACAACACAGACACTTCTCAAGCCTTTTCTCCACCAAGGACAAAGCACAGTAAATACAAGCAGTCAAAACTAAATTTTGCTCCAATACTAAGCTGAAAAAAATATATAGTCCTGCACTCCAGACCTTAGGAGAGTGTTTTGAGTTGGGTCAGGTTTTAGCAAAGTGGAGTTTCAACTGCCCTCGCAGTTGATCGACGGCCCATCTGTCACAGCTCTGTCGGTCAGTGTAAATTCTCACTACTCCTCTATTTAGGGCCATCCTACCAAAGAAAATGTTCCTATTCTTGACTAATAGTGAATGTGTGGCACTACCTACCACAATGTGGGAACACATTTCCAGTGTGTCAGAGACTTTGCTCTTCTTATTTTCAATAATAGACTTCCATTTCTGGAATTTGTTGTTAAAAACCAAAAAACTTTTCCAAGCTGATGCATCGAACATGGCACCAGCTCAGCAAAGGATCAGTGTTTTAAATGGAGATGTCACAACATTGTTCTGTGCGTGTTAAACTACTAGGAGGTGCACAACCAAAATATTGTTTAAAAAATATTGTGAGACACAAATATTATGTCAAAAATATTGTCATGTCAAAAATATAAATGGACAGAATACAGAAGATAAGAATATCATTTGTGTAAGTACTTTAGATAGTTTCTTTTAATATAGTAGCATATAATATTGATATTTAATTATTTTGACCAATATTTGTTTATGTTTAGTAAGTTGTTATTATTTTAATGTTAACTTTTGTTGAATAGTTTTTTCCTGTTTTGGTAATATATGTACAGATATATTTAATTCTATTTGAATGCATTTATTGGCAGGTTGTTAGGTTTGTACGGGATTATGGTGGAATTGTATTTCCTAATTAATTTTGAATGTTTATTGTTTTATTGCAATTATTTTATATAACTATAATTATGTAAATTAAATAATGTAAATCTTTTTATATATTATGCAATGTTAAAAAAGACATTTTATAGTTGACACAAATATTTTTTAGTAATATTTCAAGTATACATATTTTTTTTATTTGGTGGGAAAAATACACTTGAGTGTTTTAGTGTTCAACAATTTCTCTACTTTGGATTAAGTTGCAGTGGGATTAGTAAATCTTAGCCCTACAAAGTCCAACACTTTACTTATGGTAGCCAACAGAGTGGAGTAGTGCATTTGTCCTCTTCTAAGTCAGTATTTTCCCTAATGTTTGTTTTTCAAAACATTTTTAGTAATCCTCATTAGCCTCTTTAAAACCCCATTCCATTTGCACCTGTGGATGGAGTAGTATTGTGCCCTTTTGTGCTGGAAATATAGGGGAGAGAGGAAAGAAAGGACAGATATCAGCTTCGTCCTTGACCGCCTTAGTTTGAAGTTGAAGCACCGTCTTTCATCTTACACTCCCTAGCCATCATACCCCGGCTCGTCCCCATGTGCGAAAGCTCAGAAAAGGGAGCATGGAGGGGTGGAGAAAAGAAAACAGACAGCCAAATGAGGCAGATAAGGCATAATCATTGGACTACATTATTCAAAGTTGCTCACACCACTCAATTAAGGGGGACCAAAAACCAGACTTTTGGGAGGCCTTCATATCCAAACGGGCAACATACTTTACGAAAATTAGCCAATCAAGGAACTTGGGGGGGGACTTAGCAATCCATTGTGTGCAAATTTCTCTTCTTGCCAATAGCATAGCATAAAAAAAGAACCTTGCCTTATTCTATTTTAAACTTTCAGGAGAATCTATACTTCCAAAAATCACAGCTAAAGTGCTTACCTTAATGCCAATATCCAACATAACAGAATTGCCCCACTCACATCACTCCAAATTGACTGAATCTCGGGACATTCCACAAACATGTGCACGTCATCCTCTTTTAGACTGCAGCACTTAGGGCAAGCTACATCTCCTCTTCTCCCAAACTTTGACAATCCCTGCAGTGTCCAATAGGTCCTATGAATGGAAAAAAGGTGGTTTCTTCTTAGGTGTGCAGGTTTTACTATTTTAAACAACATAGACATTGATACTTGCCACTTGTTTTCCAGCGAAGCCCTGGCAAGCATCTTCCCCAAAGAACCGTTGGTAGCGTAAAGGCCCCATCTTCCAGTTCCAACATCAGCCAGTATATAGTTGCAAGCTCCTTTTTGGATACTCCTTCCTCCAAAAGCTGGTATTCCAGTTCATTTGAGTTTCCTATCACCATGCCGGGATCTTTGAACCAGCTCTACATTTGCAGAAATTTGAATCTAGACACTTGTTGTCCTGCAACATGATTGCATGATTTCCAGCTTAATAAAAGCCCCTCATGTGTAATGTCATTCCACCTTCTTAGATCTGCCTCCCTTAATGGTCGAGCCAACGTATCCTTAGTCCAGGTCGGACAACCTGGTGAGTCCCAGAAAGGGACCATTTGGCTAAAATAACTTCTTGAAGTATTTGGGATCTGCATATTTACAAATGAAGCCAAAACTGCCCCTGGCTCCTGATATGCCATTACTCCCAGTAGCCTCCCAAACTCCAATAGTGTAGGTGTTTTTTAATAAAAAGGTCCATGAATAGAATAATAAATCAGGAAGGGCCAGGCCCCCTTTCTCCACCCTCCTTAATTTCTTCCAGGCAATTCTGGGGCCTTTACTAGCCCAAATGAAACTGCTAATTTGACCTTGTAACGTTTTAAGCGCTTCACTATCGAAAGGGAGGGGAATAGTGTTGAACAGAAAGGTACATTTTGGGAGGATCATCATTTTTACTAGATTTACCCGACCTGATAATGTGAGCTGAAGATGAGCCCAGATTTTTAGGAGCCCATTGATATCCTTTTTTACCTTCTCAAAGTTGACTTTGGTTAATTTAGAGATGTCTTGTGGAATCATGACCCCAAGGGATCTCATAGCCTCCCTGTTGGTTTTGTTCCCTATTTCCATATTCCAGGACATAACCTCAGTCTTACTTCTATTTATCTCATAAACCGAGATTCTCCCAAAGTCTGATGTTAATACTGTTATGCGATTCATGGTGTTTCGAAGGTTGGTAGTGTAAATAAGGATGTTGTCAGCATATAGGCCCAATTTATTATTCCACCCTCCAAAGCAGAAAGGAATAATCTCTGGATCTTCCCTGATTTTCCTAGCTAGTGGCTCTATGTATAAATTAAATAAGAGTGGCGATAAGGAACACCCCTGTCTCGTCCCCCTACTGATAGAAACCGGCTTTGTCAGAGAGCCATTGATCAACACTCTGGCTTTTGGTGTCCTGTAGATATGGCTGCAAAAGCTCTACAAAAATTCTGACCAAGGTTAGCAGATTTGGCCACAGTCTGAAGGAAGGCCCAGTTAACCCGGTCAAAAGTTCTGGTAGCATACAAAGCTATGACTCCAAGTGGAAGCTTATAAACAGATGCCAAATCTATTGTACCTATCAATGAAAAGGTCAACTCCTTTATAGACCTGCCCCGATTGACCCCTTTTGATCCATATGCCATGGGACCATTTAGCCTGTCTGCCAATATCTTTGCAAAGATTTTATAATCGCAGTTCAACAAAGATATTGGCCAGTACGAGTCACAATTTGAAGGACACTTTCCTGGCTTCAGAATCAAAGTAATATTAGCTTCATTTCAAGAGGCCAGCATTTCAGCCCTCATTATACAAAAGTCAATAAAGGTTTTGGCTAAAATAGGTATCAGAACAGGTGCCAGAGCCTTATAGACATCCAGAGGCAAGCCGTCAGGGCCGGGGGCTTTCCCTTTCTTACCTTGTCTTAAAACAAGCTCTACTTCCCCTCCCCAATCTCCTGATTTAGCTGCCTGTTCTTCTCTGATGTAAGGATATTGTCTGAGCTCTGACCTAGCCATGTTTCAACCTCATCCATGTGTAGGGATTAGATCTTCTAGGTACGCCCTACTATTATAATTGTGAAAAGTCTGCTCAATCTCCTTCGTATCGCTAGTAATGGCACCTGTGTGTTTACAGTTAACCAGGTCTATTTTTGACTTGCTCTCTTTTAACTTTCCAAGCCAGCAATTTAATACAGCCTTCACTGTATTCAAAATGTGCAAGCCTGCTGGCTTCCCATTTTTTCCTCACTCTGTCCTGAAGGATAACTGCCAGGTTGGATTTTACTTCCAGGAGTTTCCCCGGGCGACTTTGTCAATTGTAGAGTCAGTCAAGTCTGTCTCTAAGGCCCGAATATGTTCCTCAACTAAAGATACTTCAGGGGAAAAACATGGCGGCCGGCGAGTAGCGGGTCGCGGGAGTGCTCCCTAGAGCGTTCATGAAATTTTACTTTTCTGATGTAATGGAGTGAGAAGTCGAGCCTATTCTTGCTTATACTAATGGTGGTTGACGGCAAAGAGTGTATTGTTTAAACGTCGTCACTGACCTCTGTCGGCCACGGTTCCAGGCCCTGGTGTGAAGAGTTTGCTCCCCGGGGCGAGGGAGGTGGAGAGTGGTGGTAGTATTGGCGGTCTACCTTGGGCGGCGTAGGCGGAGACTGGATGGCTCCCTTCTGGCAGCGCCGCATCATGGCAGCAGAGCGGAGCAGGTGTGGGACAGAGCAGCCCTGGAGTGCAGCAGGGGGAGAGGTGCTGCTGCGAGGATTCCCTTCCGAAGGATCGGAGGTAGAGGCGACCTCCATAGCGAGGCAGGGGAAAGAAAAGAAGCAAAAGCAGTGCCGGGTCATGCGGTCTCCGCCTGCATTGACACCCAAGGCGATATCCGCGGCAACTGAGGCATAAGGAAGGCGGTTTTTTTTGGCACACACCCTGAAGGGGTCTCCGGGTATGTGCTGCGGAATGTAGTAAAATATTCAGAGAAGGTGGACAGCCGGCTGTCTAAGCATCTATAGATTAGGGAAATTTACATGAAGCAAGAGGAGGGGGAGAAGGGGGAGAGGTACATGGTCGGGTAAGGGACAGAGATAGGAAGCACCCCTTTTAAAAAATCAACTCCCTCTGACCCAAAGTCTAAGTATAAGAAGAGATCATCAAAGACGCCGCAGAATCCTATAATCAGAATCACTCCATCTCTTCGAACTTATTTAAAAGTCTTACCAAAGGTTCTAAATCTGACTGAGAGTAAGACGCAGCTATTAACAGTGGCCAAGGTAATGATGCATTGAGACAGCCAGATACTCTCAGTAGCCTTTTAAATGATCTCAGTGAGGCAAGCCCTGGAAGAGAAATATCATTGGCAAACCCCGATTTGGACACAAGAAAACAGCTCTCTCCCAAGAGTTCAGGAAGTTTGGGTAGTCTAGTCTCTTCCCCTGATGACTCCGAACCAGACCCTAAACACCTAGAGAAGGAAGGCGTATCAGTTGGGGCCCTCATTGCAGTTTTATCAGATGAAATTAAAAATAGATTTCTGATTTCAGAGTCCAATCAGCTAGAGATCAGGAGGGCCTGCGAAATAATGGATAGGAAGATTGTTGATCTTACCAGCAGGACTACAACTTTGGAGGAAGAGGTCAGAGAGCTTAGGGGTACAGTACAGGCAAACTGTGTTGAAATAGATAAACTAAAGGCTGCGGATAAAGAGAATTTAGATAGAGTCGAAAGGATGGAGAATTTCCAAAGGTGAAATAACCTAAAACTTCTGAAAGTGCCTGAAGGGAGAGAGGGTGAGAACATTATTTCATATGTGGTAAAATTCATCAAAGACAAGTTCCAGATAGAGGAGTCAGAAGAAGAGATTGCAAAAGATACACAACGCATCCATAGGGACCCTTTCAGACTCAACTCAAGCCGACCTAAACCCAGGAAAATTCTGTTGAACTTTTTAACTTACTCTCTGAAAGAGAAAATACTCTCTAAAGCCCTGGCGATTAAATCAATTGAAGTGGATGGCGCTAGATATCAGATGAGATCAGATGTCTCCGCTACCACCTCTAATAGGCAATAGGAGATGGGAAAAAGGATCGAAACACTAAAAAGCTTGGGAGCCTCGGTACAGCTTAGATTCCCTGCTTTTCTTAAGGTCATGTTAAACAACAAAATGCACATCTTCCATTCTGTGGAGAAGCATGATGAGTTTATAAAAAGCTCACAACCAGGGGGTAAGATGTTAGATGTTTTGTACCCGAATTATACTATAACATTAAATAGAAGGGCAAACATTATGGAATAAGACAAAGGAATATAAAAATATAATATAAAAAAAAGCCTTTTCCGCTTAATCCAAGGTGTAAACTTCCTAAATTGGTTAAATCATTAAAACATTTGCGACTGACTTACTCCAATTGCATCTTCACACTTCACTTTTAGCACTTTCAGCACGCACACTCTAGGGGGGGATACCCGAATGGTTTTAGGCCATGTAGAAGTAAGGGAGGGTTTTCCATGGGGTATGGGTGGGGGGTTTTGGGGGAGCACGGGGTAGGGAGCAGCGGGAAAAAAAGAAAAAAAGAGATCCCCTATAGCCTCTTTAGCTGTCAGGTTTCCTGTCATCCGCGGATCGTTTACAGCGCAAGCAGAGAATCACATATCCCAGCATGCCGTGGGTCACGTTGCGGGCGTGGCGCAAGCCACGCAGAACCAGGAAGAAAATAGCTCGCCGAAGACGCCCACATTTGCCGATTATTCCAGCTTGATGTCGGAGAGGGTTGGTAAGCTGCCGTGCCGGTAAGATCCATCTTGGTCCCTCTTTGCTTTGAGACAATAGTACCCCGCTCTGGGTCGGGTACGAGGCCTAAGTCGCTACAAGTTAAGACTTGCAGTTAGCGAGAGTTTGGAGCATTTCTAAGTTTCCTTTTTTCAAACCTCACTCTATCTCCCTGTTGGAAGAGATGAATCCTTGTCATCTCATTGCAGGGAGAGAAACAAAGACACGGCACTGATTGATGTTGGGAAAAAACTCGTATGGTCACGGGTTGTTGTGTAACTCAATGCTATCTTGATAACATTGGAGAGTAGTTTTGGGCACAAACTTCTTCCTGGCTTATATACTTTAGAACTTGAATGCATTGTCGTCTAAGAATCATTAAACGCCTGTGGAGCACGAAGCTGTGCTGGTGCAACAGAACCCATTGTTATTTAAATTCTTGTCTCCCGAACAGCAGTGATTGTCTTCACGATATTATTTACTTCATTTTATCCCTACACAGGAGAAACAAGATAGGGGTTTCAAGTCAGAGGGATTGTTGCAACTTCAGGAATGAAAACAGACCTTGTTTGGTATGCAGAGGGATAGTGGGTGTATAAGTTCAGCTCACATAGGAATGAGAGTTACATGATATATATATTGTGTCTTCCTCTGCAGTTGGTTGCAACACCCAAACTTCACCTCAAGTCTCTTCTCCTAGTTTCAGATCCACCGTATTTTCCTTTACAGGTAGGGGTGACACCATATCATACGAGATAGGAAAGAAAGTGGAGGGTTCTCATAAGAGGGTGTGGGGGGTGTATTCTAATTACCTGTCATTCTCGTTTCAGATCTCCCTCCCCGCTGTCCCCTTCCTTTCCTTCCCCTGCGGAACTATCCTAGTCGCCTGTGTTCACAACTTCAGGCTCTGGGGGAGTTGTGTCGGGGAAGTTATAGGTAATTCAGCACAGCCCTGAAGAGATCAGAAGAAGGAGCCTGACATTAGCCTTTAAGGTTTTTTAGTAACGACTAGGTACCTCGATGCCCTGGGGTTGGTTGTTACTTGTAAAGAGAGATGGCAGAGAACATAATAAAAATTCTTTCTTGGAATGTTAACGGGCTCAGGGTGTGTGGGAGGCGGAAAAAAATTCTACAGTACCTGAAAGACTGCCCAGCCCAGATTATCATTCTACGGGAGACCAACCTATCAGATAAGGAGGGTTTGGATCTATTTAAGGACCAAAATTGTATTTTACCAAGTAGTGTGTACATCCCAGATGGCTGTCCCAAAAGGAGTGGCAATTCTAGCAAAAAGAGGGTCACAAGTGGTCTTTAGAGCCCAGAGCTCTGATAAAGCTGGAAGGTGGCTAGTTGTTAAGGCCAAGTTTATGGGGCATATTGTCTCCTTAGTGGGATACTACTGCCTAAACCGGGATGATGTTTCCTCTTTAGGCAACTTACTAGCAGAATTGGTAGACTCCGCTGACTCAATCATCTTGGCCGGTGACTTCAATGCTGTTTTAGATCACTCCCTAGACAGAACCTGATGTAGTAGATCATGTGTGAACCCAAAAATGTCTATCTGTATTAAGCAAATAATGGCGCAGCTGGGGCTCTGTGATATCTGGAGACAGAGAGCAGGGAATAAAAAAGGCTTCACCTTTCACAACCAGAAATATAAACATCAGTCGCGTATAGATTACTTCCTCATTGACAGTAACCTGGCTGACAGGACTCAGAAGGTGGAGCATGTGGGAGTCCATCTGTTGGACCATTCTGCAGTGCTTTTACACCTTAAATCAATGGAGAGAGTCCCTCAAACTAGATGGACTATGGATCATACTATCGTGCAAGAAGAGGATGCCATAGCAGCACTGTCTAGGGATACAGAAGAATTTTTTCATTTTAATCAGGGGTCAGCTTCATGTGGAGAAATTTGGGATGCTTATAAAGCTTTTTTGAGGAAAAGAATAGGGCCGCTGGCCGCTGAGAAAAGACGTAGGTATTACAATGAAGTACCTTTAGTCGAGGAACAGATTTGGGCCTTAGAGACAGAGCATTTTCCTTACTGTTGCTTCAGCTTAAAAGGGCATAGTATATTCAGACCCTTCAAAGTCCAACACCTTCTCTGCTGTTGCTCAGGTTGGAGTAGAAATATTAAATCTGACCTCTCCAAAATCCTTACTGTTGCATACATTGAAGTGGGTCGAGTAAATCTCACCCCTCTAAAAAGCAACACTTTCTCTACTGTTTCTAACACTGAAGTGGGAATAGTAATTCTGACCCCTCCCAGGCGCAACACTTACTCTACTGTTTCTAACATTGGCGTGGGAATAATGATTCTGATCCTCACAAAGTCTTTCCCTAATTTTGCTCTAGTTGGTGTGGGAATATCATAACTGACCCCTCCAAACAACAACACCTACCCCACTGTTGGTCAGATTGGAGTGGGAATGGTAGACCTAACTCTCCCGCAGTTCCCACTTGCCTTACTATTTTCTATTTTAATATTGTAGGAAAGTGCTCTTCTTTTATGGTAACCCCCAATTTTATCCCCAGTGTCGATTGCCTGAAACTGAACTCAGACAAGACGGAAGTCCTCATCCTGGGCTCCTCGCCCTCCGCCTGGGACGACTCCTGGTGGCCCCCCTCCCTGGGCAGTGCACCCAAACCAACGGACCACGCACGCAACATGGGCTTCATCCTGGACTCCTCCCTCTCCATGACCAGACAAGTCAACGCCGTCTCCTCGTCGTGCTTCAACATCCTGCGCATGCTACATAAGATCCCCACCGAGACCAGGAAGACGGTCACCCAGGCCCTCGTCACCAGCCGACTGGACTACGGCAACTCCCTCTACGCCGGAACCACTGCCAAACTCCAGAAGAGACTCCAGCTGATCCAGAACGCCTCAGCAAGACTCATCCTTGACATCCCCCGACACAGCCACATCTCCGGACACCTGAGAGACCTGCACTGGCTCCCGGTCAACAAGAGAATCACCTTACATCTCCTCACCCACACACACAAAGCCCTACACAACCAAGGCCCAAGATGCCTCAACAGCCGCCTCAACTTCTACACTCCCACACGCCAGCTTCGATCGACCAGCCATGCCCTCTCCGCCGTCCCCCGCATCCGAAGAGCCACCACAGGAGGAAGGTCCTTCTCCTACCTGGCCGCCAAGACTTGGAACTCCCTCCCGACCCATCTCCGCCTGACCCAAGACCACCTCACCTTCAGGAAGCAGCTCAAGACCTGGCTGTTCAAGCAGTAGCGGACCCCACCTCCCCAAGCGCCTTGAGACCCTCCGGGTGAGTAGTGCGCTATATAAATGCATTTATTGATTGATTGATTGATTGTTGTGATTCTGAAAGTGGGCTGAGTCCTGTTAGCCGGACCTCAGTGCCAGTGCTCTCTCCCTAAACCTGATACATGTGAATTAGTAACCCCAATTTTCCAAGACTTTAACCTCCTCATAAATCCCTGGTAAATGATACATGGGGTAACCATGGCATGGGAGTTAAATGCGTCACCAGTGCCTGAAGCACTGTTTGTGCCACCTTGAGTGCCCCAAGTAAACAATTGACAGCAGTCCTGCCATTGCAGACTGCATGAGCAGTGCAAACGGCTCGAGCACTGCTTTTTTTTCACCATGAGTGGCAAAGCCATTGTACTATATTTAATATATGCCAGTCACCCCTAAGGTAGGCCTCCTGAGCTTTGGAGGCAGGGTGCATTATATTAAATGTGTGGACATATAAGTACACGCTTCTGTCTCCTTATAGTAGCCTCTTCCCACTAAGGGTTACAATAAATGAGCAGCTGGCCATAGAACAACAAGGGCTGACACCAGGGCACACCCAAGCTTGCAGCTATATTATGGTACCACTGAAATATGTTGTCTGTGATATAAAACAGCTTGCGTTATCACCCATGACATGATTGCTGTATCAGGGTTGATGTGACATACACCCAGGTGGCTGGCTACCTTAGAGGTTGCCCACATGGGTGTCCAAGCCTTTTCTGTGCCCTGGCTGCCCGCAACTGCTTCCGCCAAGACAGGAATCTGACCCCTTGCCAGGAAATGTGAACTCTCCCAGAAGTCAAAAACAAAGGCCTGGCTGGGAAGGAGGTAACACCTCCCTCCCTGACAGGATGGCTAATTAAGTGGCACATCAAGCCGGTGAGCATCAAAGCTTACATTACCTCTGATATGCAGCCAGGTTGCCTCCCCAATGAGTAAACTGCAATCCCCTACCCCTAGGCACAATTGCAGCCAGGCAGGTGGGAAAATTATGTAGTCAGGAGGTGTGCCTCCCAAGAAGGCTAGCCACACCCCTATTGTGGGCTACCTGGTACGTACAGCCAAAGAAGATTTCTACCATCTTTAAAAGTGACAGAATGAAGGGTTCTGGGTAGCAAAGGTGACACACAGCCCTGATGTGATTACCTCAGAGGTGGCTTGGCTTAGCTACTCGTACCCACACCCCTAAAGCCTCAAAATCTATGATTTAATGAGCACCCCTGGCATTAGAACCTAGGTTCTGATTCAAATTGCTGCCGAGGACAATGAAGAGACCCGAGTCAGAGACCACAGAACCTGCACAGAACAAAGGCGCGATACGCTACACCTGTGGCAACCACCTTTCATAAACACAACTGCAAAATGTCCCTGACCAAAGACCAGTTCCCCTAGACGGATGGACCCCTTTTGAGAGACAAAGTGAACTCCAGACTTCCTTGGAGTAGTGGCACTAGTCCCCTGGAGTCTGCAGATAAAAACAACATCCTGGAACCAAAGAGTTGCTGGTCATTAGACCCTCCACGGCTCACTCATAAGTAGATGGCCCACTGAATTGTGGGAAGCGAAGTCCTGACCTCAGCAAGTTTCAGGTGGCTACCAGTTTCCTGGACCTCCAAACATTAAAAGAAGTACTCGCTTAACACTGCCAAGGCTTGTTGGTGGCCATTCCAGAAGCCGCTACCTTCACTTGACACTGCAACATGAGAGACCTCCGCAGCACCTGCAACTGACCACCTCAGTGGCCCCGTGGCTGACTTTTGTTTGCACTGTTTCCTCACCCACACTGTCTTAGGGGTAAAAACAGCTCTCCCATGGCTCCTGCTTCACCACCAAGGACAGCCAGAGCCGCTCTGCATCCAGGCCCTTCGAGCCAGGTAAAATTCAACTGACTGTCGTGGCCTGGTCCTGAGACTCGCATCACCTTAACCTTCATTTTGGTATCTAAATTAATATAAAAGTCTGCTTTATTTTTATAAATTGGTGTCTGATTTCTTTTGAGTTGTGTCAATTTCTTATCGTCCATGTTGGTACTCTGAAATGCTTAACACGTGTTCCTTTAGTAAAGCCTGACTGGTCTTTGCACACACTACCAGGACTGAGCTAAGGATTTATTATTGTGACTACAAGGACCATCTTTAGGGTATTGTGAGAGTATTACATAGTGAAGCCTAATTAGCATCACTATATAATACTTCACTTTCGTATACCCATTAATTCATATTTTATAATTTTAGTTATTCCCATGTATTTTATGTGTAGTTATAATTGTTTGTATTTTTTAGCCTAATTTCTTTAAGTAATCTCTTTTTTATAAGTTAATTTATTGTATGGTAATAAAATTTAAATATGCCAAGATATTTTATGACAATGTTTTTGTCTTCATTATTATTGTATTTGATATTTTGTCCTTTGCATACAGAGTATACGAAAACAGTATTTTTGTCCTCTACATTTTTTGCACATTTCTTTGAATTAATTGCTTGAGCTGCATCTAGTCCATTGTTTTTGCCCCACTATGCCACCTCAGTTTGAATGCAGCGATATGCAATTCATTCTTGATCCTGCTTCAAAAGGATAAGCCCTAATCAGGGTGAAACTGGTCTTGGGTTGCTCGTGTTTCAGTTACGGGATGACCTGGCCTGGCAGTTCGGGCTAGACTGTCCCCATTGGAGCAGGGTCAAGACAGATTTGCATATGATTTCTTCCAAACTGAAGTGAATTGTGTGCAAAATACCAATTGACTGGGACGCGGCCCAGAGTAATAACCACTGGCTAGAAATAATTCCAGCATTCAAGCCATCACTTTTTTTGTATATTTTTCTATATTTGGTTGGTCAAATCTCTTGGATTTCGGTATTACTGCCTTTTATTTCATCATACAAATGCCAAACAGAGGAAAAACCATGATTGCTGATGACCTGGCTATTGGAAATGATTATTGTTTGAATAGTAGCCCCACAGGTACTTACCTTGACTGTCTTCTTGGCCCTAGAACTCTGTGCACTTTATCCCTCTTTCTACCTTTAGGCGTGACAAAATTGGTACATACCTGATTGGCATATTAAACGTACCTATAAGTCTCTAGTATATGGTGCAAAGTGTACCCAGGACATGTATGTTAAATGTCACCATTTGGCTGCAGCAAATTGTGCCACCCATTTCAGTGATATAATAACCGCAACACCAGGCCTGCCATTGAAGCCTAGCAGAGCAGATGCCACATGTCTTTACTGTGAAAAAACTTAACAAGCTAATATCACTGTGCCAAGGCAGGCTGCTTCCATAGCAAAACCCTGAATTACAATATTACACCTAATAATGCTAATTTCGGGTTGGAAACAACTAGAGAAATCTTTCATGGACTCTCTTCAATAGTTAGACAAAATCAAATTTAACGATGAAGATTAATTATATGAAACTATTAAGGACAAGGTTTTTTAGAAAAAAATTGCTTCTTCCCTGTCTAAACAGGCCTTTATGTAAGACCTTTAACTGTCACTCAGCAGCTGATGGCTCCCCTATAATGAGGTGTGAAGTTCTCCCTGGACAGGGACAAAGGGCATTGGTTGTGGTGAGGTATTATCCTTCCCTTAGCAGGATGGCTTGGGGCTATGCCTAGGCACTTGATTAACTTCAAATTAAATCTACCCTGTCACAGGCAGATGTAGCTCACGCCTGTGCTTTGCTCCACTATTGTCCTTAAAGTCAGGCTGGGGCCAATCCCTAAGGTAGGGGGAGCTGCCCCAGGACTGGTTTACAGTGATCACAGGGGGGAATTTGTATATTTTCATAGCCACACCTATGGGTGGGTAGAGAGAGTTCTGACCAAGTGAAGACAGGCTTTAGGGAGAGAGGGGCACAGTGGATAGTTGACAGTAAAGCCCACATGAAGTGGTGCAAAAGTGGGTACCTCTGGTAGCTTTTACCCCATTGGTTTAGCCGTGCCATGAGATGCCCCCACCCACAGTCTGGTGCCAGGCATAAATGTGGCACCCGCAGAACCCTCTTCATAACACTGCTGGACCTGAGGAAGAGGTCTGCCCTGCTGTCTGAATGAAAATCTGTAAAGACTGGACCTGTTTGTTTTCTAAACAGAACTCCATAAGTGACTCCAAGGGTCATAAAGCTGTCCTCCTTTTTGAGCTATAGGGACATAATAAGCTTCAAGAACGCTTTCTCCTGCAGGGCCAGCTGACAAGTTCCAGCTGGACCTGCCCTGTACCCTGCTTCTGGCCTCTACTAGAGAGACTCCTGACTTCTACTGGAGGAAGTCAATGCAGAGCCCTCTCTGGCTCAGCCTCTAGTGTGCCTCACTGAGGAAAACCATGCTCTGAAACCATTCCTAAGTCCGAAGCAGGAAGCTTCACTGGTAGTGTTGTTGAAGAGGATCTGATTTATGCCAAAGGCATCTGGGGTGAGAAACTGGAACTTTTCCCTCCTAAATCAAAGGCGGGAATAGGACTCCTTCTTGATGCCGGAATCTGTTGAGGTTGAGCCATTTATATCAACTGCAGCCTGCAGCCCATTTTCGTTCAAGGCTTCCCACATCCATATAGTCTTTAAGTGAGAAGGTAGCTTTTTGACCAAGATGAACCTCGCACCATCCTTAAAATGTATCATTGCCCCAGGCTTGTATAACCGCACCACCGTGATTGGTGCCTAGAGGTTTCTGACTGTATTTTTAACAGTAAACGTTTATATATCCTAATTTTGTTCTACTGGCTGGAGTTTTGTAGTTTTAGTGTCAATTTATTTATTAGAACATTCACTATTTTTCCAAATTGGTTTCACATTTTTCTTGTGATGAGTTTTAACTTTCTTTTTTTTAAGTACTGCATTAATACTTTACGCATTCCCTCCAAAGTTAAGCCTGTCTGTTCTGTGCCTTAGACTGCTAGAGGGTTAACCTCAGGTTTATTTAGTACCTTTTTTGGTTCACTTTAATAAGAATTGTGTTCATTACTTGGGTTGGACTCTCATCCGTCTCAAGCTATAACCCAGTTTCTTATACTGGCAAATGGATCTTTGGGCAGAATCAAAATTACCCTCCTAATAAACCATATCAAAGAACAATTCCATAAGTCGCACCCAGATTTTAATTCTTATGAATGTTATGAAAATAAAAAAAATATAACGCGAAAAGACAAACACGTTAAGTACTTCTATGGGTTCAAACTGAAATATTTGTGCCCCCATAAGAATTAATGCAAGATCCGAAGCAGTGCAGGATAGAACGATAACCTCCGAACTGTCATAGAACGAACTGCTTCGAATCTGAGCTACCATGATGCTTGGGAAAATATCTTGCTTGTTCCTCTGATTACATGATGTTTGATGAAGTGGGGGTGTGTGGCCCGTGTAAGTGTAGATAAAGTAAAGTGCAGTGGGTGCGTTAAAAAAGGTTAGATAATCCAAATAACACTTTTATTCAGGTTGGTTATCCACCTCAGTAAAAGCATAAAGAGTGGCAGCTTCCCTGACGTGAAGGTTCAGTTAAAGCTATGCTCATCTTTCTTGCCTTGTGGTTAATATAATCTGTGGCAATTCTTCAGGACCTAATATGTGAACGTTGAATCTATTTACACTCAGTGGTGCGGCTAATAGCTAACTACCACAGGTAACAACTACATGACAAGTCTTCAGTAGTGTGGTTCAATGACCTCCCACTGTCGGGAATGTCGCCTCAACCGGTGCAGTGATTCAATGAGACACCTTGGAGTGTGGTGATGTTTTCCATCCTGGTTCAGGTGAGGAGGGTAGGTGAACCACCCAGGTTTCCTCAGGACAAGACACCACACTCCAAGGTGTCAAACAGTAAAGGAACATAAGATCTCTGACAAAGAGCCCCTTCTCGGGTGCCCGTTGGGTTTTGCAGCGCCGACCCAATGAGGAGCAGGTCCAGATGATGAACGATGACACCTAGCTTGCTGGGTGTGTGAGGACCCTAGTTCCGCATAAGCCGGATCCCCTCCAAATCCCTCTCTGCCCTTGGGTTCCATTACCACCATCATTCCATAGATGGCGGCTGGTTCTCTGATTTTAATTAATTAGGCACCACTGTAAGAGGAACAGCATTCCACTAGCTTCAAAACCTGACAGAGCACTAATGCTAGACCTCGAATAAAAGCCCTACAGTCCCCCCTCTTTTGGATAACAGAGTGATCTGGCAATGTTATATATCATACTAATGACACAGTATGCAATGTCTCCATTTGAGACAAACATTCCTGTGAGAGTAAGAAAGAAATCCTAAAATGTATCTATGTATGTCTGTCTCTTCTTCCGTTTTAAGGCGCTGGACGATGCTGCTGAAAATATAAACAAAAACGTGCAACTTAAAAGTTAAGAAAAAACTCCTAAACGCTAAGATTTAATTAAAAAAAACAGGCCCATGCCAGTCAAACAGGGTGACCCCCCATTATAGCAGATTATGTCGAAGTCTCTTCTGAAAAAAACCAAATTCAGTCTCTGGCCTTTTGACAACTAGGAAGAGTAGGAATATAGTAAAATGAAGAGGGCTTAGGACCTGGGTGGAGGATGGACCTTCACTGCCACCGAATATAGAATATACTCTGAATTTTGAGTCATAGAGGAGATTTGACCATAATTGTGTCCGTCTGCGCCATGAAGCTGGCTCTTTGGTGGTTGAAACCTCTTATGGAAATCCCATCAATGTCCGGGTTGCATGATGGAATTTTCACCATGAAACTATGCTTTGGGAGTGTATGTCGGAAGTGGGAGTACAAATCATGTATTCCAAACATGCGATGGAGTGTTTCCCTCAAGGGGAAGGGAAGGGTGAAAAGCTATGATTTTTAGTGATAGCTCACCACACTTTTCATGATAAAACCATAGGTTCAAGAAAAGCAGGTGGATATTGTTATGTAGGTTGGGCCTCAGAGCTAATGCTCTCTCTGATTCTGGGTGCAGACCACTTCCATGGCTGTGCGGCTTGTCTCTACTTCCACCAATGGGAGTCTACTGCATTTTACAGACTCCCAGAAGTGATCAGATAATAGTGGTCAGGGTAAAAGTGTCAGAAAGTTTCTAACCGATGGAAAGGTCTAGGTGCAAATTTGCTAGCATTTTGCACAGGTAGTTCGCGTAGCACAAATCAGCGCTAAGTTATACAAAGTAGCGTGTAAATTTACTCACCTGAGTGTGTAGTGCAAAACTGAACAGTCATGCATGTACCCCGCACAAACCTAATTAAATTTAGGTAATGGAATATTGGTCTTCAACACGGCTAACTGAAGGGAAAAAGTTCATGACAGCCCATCCTAGATGGGGTGGTGACCTACCACCATCTAAGATAAATTTAAACACTGCAGCATGGCGGCCTTTATGAGAGAGATGAAGGTATCTCCATCTGCACTACTCCTTCATCACAGAAATTCTAAAGATGGTGGCCATTTTGTGCTTGTTTACATGACGTTAGGGGGTATTCTTTCTCATTTATTAGGAATGTATTCAGGAAGAGGACGCTGAACACTTACGTATATCTGTGAAAGTTAATTTGAGAAGATCAGGGAAAATGATCTGCTGTGCTGTTTATTTCTTTTCAGGCATTGCTTTTAAACAGAAATCTAATTGAAATATCAATAGCTTTGTTATAAATTCCATTGCGCAATTGCATGGATATTCAGGGTATATCCAGTGATTATTTACGACATTATCTTCAACGGTAAATGTGTATTTTTTATGCTGAAGAGGTAATTAAATGAACTAAAATGACTCCAGGAACCCAAAAACGCCATAACTTTGAATCTTGCCACATTTCCTACTACTGTGTCTGTTTTGTAAGGACCAGGGAAGGATACCAGGACCAGGACGAAACCAGCAGCAGCAGGAGCAGAGTCCCCCCCGCCGCTGCCTTTCTCCACCCGAGCGGCCGCTGAGCGGGGGGACTTCAACCCCCAGGAGCCTTTGCGGGGGCGCTCCCAGTGACGCGCAACAGGCGCCCGGAGGCGCATAAGTCAGCAGCGCTCCTGGAGCGCAGTGGGAACCCAAAAACGACATAACTTTGAATCTTGCCACATTTCTTACTACTGTGTCCGTTTTGTAAGGACCAGGGAAGGATACCAGGACCAGGACGAAACCAGCAGCAGCAGGAGCAGAGTCCCCCCCCGCCGCCGCCTTTCTCCACCCGAGCGGCCGCCGAGCGGGGGGACTTCAACGCCCAGGAGCCTTTGCGGGGACGCTCCCAGTGACGCGCGACAGGAGCCCGGAGGCGCATAAGTCAGCAGCGCTCCTGGAGCGCAGTGGGAAGCCAAAAACGCCATAACTTTGAATCTTGCCACATTTCCTACTACTGTGTCCGTTTTGTAAGGACCAGGGAAGGATACCAGGACCAGGACGAAACCAGCAGCAGCCGGAGCAGAGTCCCCCCCGCCGCCACCTTTCTCCACCCTAGCGGCCGCCGAGCGGGGGGGACTTCAACCCCCAGGAGCCTTTGCGGGCGCGCTCCCAGTGACGCGCAACAGGCGCCCGGAGGCGCATAAGACACCAACACCCCTTCCGCGTACCGGGACGCATGCGGGACACAGCGCGGGGCTAAGCCCGGGCAAAGGGCGGGCCCTCTACGGCCCTCATCGGCAGGAAGCGACAGGGACAGGGCCAGGAACGCTGCTGGACAGACGGAAAAAGCCTCAGCAACCAAGTAAGATACAGTTGCCCTTGATATAGTCCTTATATTTAATTTTAATTTTGAAGTGTTAGTCTCCTGGGTATAGTGCCAGGATGCCGAAGAAAGGTGTTGTTACCACAACTAACACTATGGAAAATGTTTTGGTCCACACTGCAAAAAATAAACATACAAAGGAGAGAATCTCTGGGGCTGAGCCAATCTCCAGACTTACGATGCCTGAGCCCTACCATACTTCCTCTCACTGATGATATTACACCTTTGGAGACTGATTCCCATGACCTTCCTAGCCTCCTTACTAATCAGGGCAAGAGCGATTTACCTGCGAATGTAGTGCCTGCCCCCGAGGTACTTATTGCGGACCCTGAGAATGATATGGATACTGACTCTGAACAGAAGGTACAGGTGTGTCTTTCAGATGAAGATCAGTCCACCTCAGACCATGCCCTTCGGCCAGAACGTTCTAGTGTAAAAAATCAGCCAAAGCGGGGAGGTTTGCGGTCGGGGACAAGGAGGAAGAGGGCAATTACCCCAAAGACAAAACTAAAGGACAATGGAGAGGGGAAAGTAAAATACACTGTTGATGATGATTTGTTTTTAAAAATTGCTGAGTTGATTGAATGTAAAATCAAAGCAATCATTAAACCTCTAGTAGCCAAAATAGACAAACTACAAACTGAGGTTAAAAAGCTGGGAGGACAGCAGAATAAGGCAGTGGGGGGGTCGAAAACATTACCACGTTGGTTGCTAATTTGGGCAATAATACTGGAGGGATTGCTGCTGGTGAGGGATCAGATGAACTGTCGCACATTAACCCCCCAGTGCAGTTACCGGTAATGAATGCTAACCAGATAGTTGGTAAAGGTGATGGTTTACTAACAGTCAATATCCCCCCAGCACAGGCCCAGACAACGGACCCTTTACAATTTATAGTTGAAGCTTCACCTGTCGTATTAGTATTAGCCAACGTTCCCCCCCTAGAAGGTGGTATAGTTGAATTATCCACTTCTTTGTCAAATAAGGCATTACAATGGCTCACAAACAATATGAAGTTAGGCCCGGGGGGGGGCAGCAATTGGCTCAGGAGATTAAGACTGCAAAAAGGGTTCCCTGGCTAGGAAACCGTCCCAAAAAATTCAAAGGGGATTGTGTGGCAGTGAGTTTTTCACATCCAGGTGTCCTGCCAAACATCCTCACTAATTTACTCCCGCCCCAACGTAGACAGGGTACTGTTGTCCCATTAACTCTAAACTTTTTCTATGGAGAACAACAGAACATTACCTACCCTAGGACCCCTGCACCTGGGTGGGACAACAACTGGGACATGAACAACAGATGGGGCCAAGACCGAAGTTGTAATACTGAAAATCATCCAGCTCATCCAGTTCATCATAATCCTTTTGTACAACCTCTTTTGTTGTCTAATCGTTATACCCCTTTATACTTTTTGGATCAAAATGATTGACTTTCGCCCAAACAAAATAGCCATGAAGGGAATTATGTACCTGTACTTAGTTTGCTTACTTGGAACATTGCAGGAATTAAGGCAAAAGTAGGAAACCCGGCATGGTCAGATTTTATCTGTAAGTTCGACATTATTGCACTACAAGACACCTAGGACAAAAAAAATAGTTTTTCATTGGATGGCTATAGTCACTTTTGTATCCCAGCAGTGTCCAGTGTTGCAGGAAGAGCCAAGGGAGGCCTGTTAAGTCTCTTTAAACTCGACATAAAAGGTCACCTGAAGAAATGTGATTCGGGCTCCGATCACTGTCTAATTGTTGAACTTTCTTCAGCAGAACATTCCAATATTTTATTTATAAATTTTTATAATGCCAATGCATCTGACTGTACTTTGCAAAGTCTAGATAGATTGGATCAGTTTTTGTCAGTCTACAGTGAAAATGTAAATTCCTTTGAAATCATTTTCTTGGGGGATTTTAATATCCACCCCTGTATATTAATGTGTGTTTGCGATGAAGAAGAATCCCCTCCTAACTGCTCGCCTATCCACCTTGAACATAACAAACAGGGGGAATGTCTAGAAAACTTTTTAGCAAGATGGAACTTATATGAGTCTGGGTATGGGGAGGGGGGGGATAGGGTCCTTACTTTCAAGGGAACAGGCAATGGCTCTATTTTTGATTATATATTCATTTCATTGTGTTTACTAGGTAAGGTTTTAATGTATAAAACTGTGGTTTCTGTTTTTAGCGATCATAATCCTGTCTCCTTGGATTTAATAACTATTGATCTCATAGGGCGAAAAGATGGTCCTCGCGACAACAGGTCAGCACTTAAAGTCAAAGACCAGGTTCGCAGATTGAAATGGGATAGCATAACCCCAGAATCCTTTGTACAAGAGGTACTCTCCGATGCTGAGGACGAGGTTGGTGTGTGCTTATCTAGTGAGGCTCACAATAGGGAAGTGGTACTTGCCTTTGGTAGCATCTGCAGCAAGATTAATCAAAGACTGCTTGCTGGTCCAAAAATGAAGACACTGCCCATCAAAAGATGGTTTGATAGCAGATGCTCAAAAGCACACTCTGCGCTGTTAGGTGCTCTGAAAGCTGTTCCGAAAGTCCCTGCACTTATTACTACTTATAGAGCCCGGTATAAAAAAGCCATAGCAGATAGGAAAAAAGAGATTAAAGATGAAGCTTGGTCCCAGTTATCAAATCCTGCGATATTGAAAAATAGTGGAGAATTTTGGAAGATTGTTAACCAAACTTTATTTACAGGAGAGGAGAATTCCCCCCTTGAAACTAATATACCTGATGAAGGTTGGATAAAACACTTTAGTGGTATTTATTCAGACCACAGCAGTGGAGGTCCTGGGGGTCTGGTTGGCAGTATAGCCAATGGAAACCAATTGACCTTTGAGGTAACAGAAGTTTTACAAGCAATAGACTGTACTCTGAAGAAAAAGGCGCTAGGACCTGAAGGTGTTCCTGCTGACGCCTTTAAATGTTTCCCTAATTTCTGGTCTAGATTACTTTGCAGGGTCTTTAACGCATTAAGCCATGATAACATACCAGAGTCATGGAAAACCTCAATAATTATCCCTGTGTTTAAAAAGGGAAACAGGCAGGATCCTGCATGTTATAGACCAATCTCATTGATTGACTCATCAGTTAAAATTCTAGGAAGAGTCATATTAGCAAAATTAAATGAGTGGGCAACTGAAAAAAAATATTCTGACCAATGTGCAATATGGATTTAGACCCAAAAGAAGTACCCAGGACCAATGTCTCAATCTGCACTTGTTGATAGAGAAATACACCAGGGCCAAGGAGGGGTCCATGTACCTTGGTTTCATGGACCTCTCCTCTGCCTTTGATCTGGTTAACAGATCAAAGCTTTGGTCAATATTGCTGGAAATGGGCTTCGATACGACAATAGTTAACTTACTGGCTGACTTGCACTTGGGCCTTACAGCTAAAATTAGAGTTACCACGGGTGGAAGGTGTACTGAGGCCTTTGCTTCAGAAAAAGGGGTCAGACAGGGGTGCATTTTTGCACCCCTACTGTTCACACTATATGTGAATGCTTTGGAACCCACCCTGAGGGGTGTGACCTCCGACATTCCGCTCGCAGGAGAGCAGGGGATCCCTGTTCTCCTTTACGCGGATGATGCGGTGCTTCTCGCACGTACCGGGGTTGGGCTCCAACGCCTTCTGGACGCCTTTGAATCCTTTATGGGCTCACTTGACCTAAAAATAAATGCGAAGAAGTCCCAAATTATGCTTATGGGCAGCACAGCAAGGAAAAATTGCCATAAAACCTTTTTCTGCGGACAGGAGAAGCTTGCTCGAGTAGCTTCCTTCCCTTATCTAGGGATCACTTTCGATGAAAAGGGTAATTGGGGACCCCAGCTAAAGAGCAGAGTAACCTCGTTAGCAAGAACATCTTCAGCTCTCCAGGGGTTCTCCAAGAAACTGGGGGCCAGGCCAATTGCAGCCATAATGAAAATTTATAAGGCTAAATGTATCTCAGTGGAATCTTATGGCAGCTCAATTTGGGGTTATAGGGGACTAGATTCCCTACAGATCATGGAAAATAGATTCTTTAGATCTGTTCTTGGTGTCCCACAATCGACTCCATCCTACACTGTACACTTGGAACTTGGGGAAGGCTACATCACAGACTTGATAAAAACAGCACCTTTAGTAGCATGGCTGAGGATGTGGCTTAACATAGAAATCCCTTTAAACCACATTATCATGAAAGACTGTCTGTGTTTGGACAAAGTTAACAACATTAAGTGGTTAACTTATATTAAGGAAAACTTTTCTAAGTTGGGGAGGCCAGAGTTATACTCTGCAATAGAGTCTATAACACCCAAAGATATTGCGCTCATAAAGTGTGCAATGAGAGAGCTCTTATCCTTGGAGAGAGAAGAGTGTGAGCTGAAAAAACCAAGTGTTAGGATCAGTCTAATATTATCTATACCTGACGGCCCAGAAAACTACTTGAACAAGGTGAGTAACCCTTACCACAGGTTTATCTTAACTCCTTTTCATTTTAATCTGATACAGTTTAATCTTGGTTTTTTTCCTGTATGGAGTACTCCAGAAAAGGCACTACCATGTTCCTGTGATCATTTCTCCGAACAAAATACTATGCATCTAGTAATGTTCTGTAGTCATTACGTAGAGGCAAGGAGGAAGTTCCTTGTGCCCATTCTCAAGGAGGCTGGATTTATTCAAGTTAAACCTGCTCTTATTTATTTACAGCTTCTGCAGACTCCTAGGATTATGTTCCATGTGGCCAGTTTCCTAGTGACTGCTATTAGGAGCAGGAATATTAGATTACAAAATATGGTAACCCCCCTTAGTAGCACAAACTGAGCTCTATAAAAGGCACTTTGTAATTATATTAGGATTTGTAACAGGGGCACATCTGGTTACAGATATGTTTGTTTTTCTGGGGCTTTTATGTATTTTGCACTTTGCACTTTGCACTTTGCACTTTATATTGATATGATATGTGATATGCTGTATGATTTTTATTCATCTTGTATCTTAACTGTTTTTAATGTATGTATTTATTGTATATGTAGTTTAAATAATTTGCACCTTGGCATTGTCTTTATATGATATTAAGTTATCGCAATAAAGTATTTTGACTGACTGACTGATTGACTGACTGACTCCAAAAATCGGTGACACAGTTTATTTCTGTATCAGCCTTTTCCTGCAGAGAGCTTCAAGGAAGGCCTAGATAAAAGAGACGTTTTATCTTCCAGATCCAGGTTTCTCTACTCAACAAGTAATTCCGATGAGAGCCAGTTCCCACTGGCTGGTTATTTGGCATTAACACACTTCCACATTTTAAGTTCAATGTGATATAAAGATGGCCTAAAGCATCATGTGCTTCAAACATATTTAGCTTTCTAGATAAAAAAGCAAAATCTTCTCAAGAAACAAAATAACAAACAAATCCACAAACATCTAAAGCACAATTTAATTGGTACAAGATCAAAAGGCACAAGTGCTAATATTCCATGATCGTTAAGGCACCATGCGAAGAAGGATGTGTGGAGTTTTTCGGCATCTTTACACAATCAACTAAAGGTCAAACAATACAAAGAGCAAAATCAAACTTAAAATAATTGAAAGCATCAATAATGAAGTCAATTCCTGTATCCTGGGGAAATCACCCAAAACAAACGAATCTTATTATTTGTGTGACACCACGGGCCATATTACACAAGGTATCCTATGGGCACAACAGGCTTTTGCGTCTGCTTTGCTGCCCGTGACACTTTGGTATTACATAAGCGTCCACAGACATACTGATAGTACTGGCACACATAAAGCACCAGGACTATCTTCTGGGGGCGATCCCTCATTTGCATGGGGGTGTGGCCCATGCAAATGAGGGCAATTCTTTGCCTCTGTGCCCATGCCGTATTACAGACACAGGCGCAAAGGGAAAGAAGCTCTGAGGAGGTGCACTGACAGTGCGCCACCTAAAAGGTTTAATGCGCCCCCTGCGAGCAGCCATCTGGACGGGGAAAGGGGGTCCTATGGAACACCCACGCGGGTACAGGCAGTGACTACACCCGCCTGCAAGGGGATCTCTAATCCCCCTAAAAAGTGCATGTGAGATGCCGCTGCGAAAACACGGAGCTGCTTCAAAGCAGCCGCTCAGTTTTTCACATGAATGCACTGCCCCCAGGGCAGCGCCAGTTCGTGGCTGCACTGAGGGCAGCGCTTTCTTTATAATACAATGTATTTTCCTGAATTGGCTGGGCGTACCTTTCAAAGGGTGCGCCCAGAGCAATAAAGGAAAATGCGCCACCTGTAGTATAATGCAGCCCCAGTTAGGACACAGGTAGGTCAGAGTTACTTTCAACCACTGCTAATACTTTCGTAATTCTAGAGGAAATACACATGCAGAGAACTGCATATAAATGAAGCCTGGTGAGAAAATGTCCTGATCTCTTAGAGGTGGACCCCATTAATCCAAGTCTGGTTCTTCCTCGCTAAGTCCCTACTACTTGAGAAAATCCTATTCAAAGGCGAAAAGCAACCTGCTCTCCCCCAACTTTCCAAAAACATTTCATCGTATTTTTTCCCTTTTGTCCATCTAGTCCTATTGTTACAATTTTTTTCAGAAGTGCACTGACCATACAGCGTCTCCACCCAGGGGAGTATTACTCTCTTGCAGCTTGCTATGGACTAGTTGGTTTATCCTTAAGCCTCCTTTGGGGGTGCTTGCACTGGAACAAATGAGAGACTGTTTTACACCTCGAAAGTCCAGTGAATCACCACCCATCAATTTATTTCATATATGCGTAGCAAACAGAGTATTTTTTTTTTTTTTTTTTTTTTTTTTAGCAAAGTTGGCTTTTAACTATCTTAATCAGGAATATTTTCCCTGTCAGTCTTGCCCATTGTCTTGCCACCTGCCTCTTTCCGAAGGACTTTTAATTTATGTTTATTTACTGTTATTTTTCTCTATATGAATTTGTCCTACGTGTTTTTATATATATATATATCTCGTATTCATTGTTTTCTTCCTGTTTTGCATTAAAAAATATTAGAAAAGTCCATATATCCGTTTTAATGAGCTAACACATGCACTTACAGGTATGCACAAATGCTGTTTCCATTAATTAGCACATTAAGGCCAGACCTTATGGCTTTGCTGGTGCTTGTTTTAAACTGTCTCTTCCTTCTTAGAGGATTAATAATATAAACAGATTAACTGGGCATTCCTATGGTGAGTCCCAAGCAGTACTTGTCTACGGCTGAAGGCCTTTGTTCAGCGTCAATGAAGTCGGGAAATTAAGGATTCTGTTGAAGACGAATCAGACTCATTACAATGTTGTAAGCCAAAAAGTACCTAATAAGTTAATACTTCTTCCCTCTCATTGTTCCCACTTTTCCGAAAATTGCAGTGGTTGAAATTCCAGTTATCTCGAGTGTTTTTTCTCCATGAGGGTATACCTCGTATATAGAAGTCAATCGATATTCAGGTACACAGTTCCTGTAAGAGACTTTCAGCAAGAACCAGTCTCCGCAGCCAGATATTACATAGACTAACATGACCGACTCTGTGAAAATAATAGTAAAATAAGTTGATTAAGTAAAAGGGAAAATGTGCAAGATTCTGTGTATGTAATGAAAATTTCTCCCAGACCTACCCAGGGAATGAGCTGGACTTTAAATAAAACCGAAACGAAAAACAAAATCACCCCAACACAATAATGATGCAATTATTATAACGACTCACACAAAAAAATCAAGAAGGGACCTCTTGATTCTGGTGTAAGAATCACATGACTTTCTGTACCCAATTTACAATCTGTAGTCCTGCTCACAGGTGTGAGTGTTAGAGATATACTTCAAGGACGTCCCCTGGAATTTAGTTGATGAGTCTGCCATGCAATGGATAGAGCAACCCTGATAAAACACCAGTCAGGTCCAAAATGTGCTGATACAATAAAGTTGAAATTGGAAAACAAAACCTGTCACCATCAGACGAAGGCTTCCTTCTCATTTGGGCTGAAGTAAAAATCACTTAAAGGAAATGAGAAATCTATGTAAAACCCACATAAACTACATTTATCACCAATGCTCAATGCGCAGGAAGGGAATGTAAGACAAAGGATCACTAAAAAATAGTACCACCCTGTTCTATGTAAATATAGATTGAACTTTAGGATTACATTTTTCACTTTAGTGAAGAACTGCCCAGTCCAGCAGATTATTTACATTTTCTCACGGTCAATAAGATACCCTGTTCACTATTTGTATAGCCAGATGTACAATCTTCTAATACTTTTAACTGCCAAAAAGGTTAATGGGTATTTTTTTATCCATTTGTCTTTAAAAGGGATTTTTTAATGAACTGTAGACCAACTGCAGATCCGAAGAAGGTTTACGAACATTTAGGCCTAGATGTAGGTAATAGCAAATTACCGAATGGTAAATACCGAATTTTACCGATTCAGTATTTACTATTCGGTAATTGCTATGTAGGTAAAAAATTCAGTAAAAATACCGAATCAGTAAGATTCAGTAATTACCGATTCGGTAATTACCGAATCAGTATTTGCCATTGATTTCTATGGGCCTTGAAGCCCACAGGTTTCAATAGCAAATACCGATTTGGTATTTACCGAATCGGTAAAAATACCGAATTGCAAAGGGGGACAGGGTGTCACTTTGACACCCTGTTGCACCCCTGTAACTGGCTTGTGCGCCATGTGGCACACATACATGCCCTTAGGGCATGTCTGTGTGCCACATGGCACATGTGTACATGCACAGATGTGCATGTACACAAGAATTCGTTATTTACCATGCAATTGTATTACATGGTAAATAACGAATTCTAAAGGCCCTGTAGCACTGTTAGAAGGGCTACCTACATAGGAAAATACAGATTCTGTAATTTTACCGATAGGTAAATTTACCGAATCGGTTACATTTACCGATTCTGTAATTTTACAGAATCGGTAATTTTACCGATTTGGTAAAATTACCGATTCTGTAAAATTACCGAATCTGTATGTTTTCAGTGCCCCTACATACCAATGTCAAAATACCGGTCGGAAACTGCCGAAAATCGGTATTTTCGGCGATTCCGACCGGTATTTTGACACCTACATCTGGCCCTTAATCTTTCTCAATGTTCTTTTAAAACCAAGCAGCTGAGACACCACTCCAGGGGGATATTTACAACAAAATGGTGTGGCGTCGCAAGCCATTTTGCTGCACTGAGCTGCGAGCATTTGAAGAATGCAGGGATGCACCATATTGACAGATATATGGTGCACTCCTGTGCTCTCCCCTGCCCTGGTGCTAAAGGTGCAAGGGTGCCTGTGTTGTAGGGATGATTGTGTTTTTTCCTTCACAAAAACGATAATTAATGCCGTTTTGCTCTTGCTATGTGTGCTGCAGAAAGAGCAAAAAAGGAGGAGAAATAAAAGTACTTCTCCTCGTATCACAACTATTCTTGTTTTGAAAGGCATTCGATGTTGGTGCTGCCTTACATTTACAGACCGTTGTAAATCTGGGGCAGTATCAAAAAGCCGTGGGTGGGTGGGCAAGGTCTGGTCACGCAAGAAGATGGCCGCTGGACTCCGGAGCTCCATGCTGAGGGGATCCCCGGACGGCGGCGCAAACACCTTGGGCATATATTTTCTTACTGCTGACCTGTTTTTTCTTTGTCAATCGCTTTGCAGCGATGACTGAGCTTGAAAGCGACACCTCCTCAACGACATGTTCCTCTCTCCTCAAAGTGCTGAGTGAGGCTTGTTGCGGCGGGAAGGTCCGCCGTCCACTGTAAAGAGCGGGGCTGACGTCGCATAGAAACCGTGCATCACTGGAAAGAAGGTCTGGACTTTGCTGCAGTCTCACACTGTGAGCAGGCACCCTCTCCCTGGCGAGTTAACCCTTTCCTCAAGGTGCTTGACGAATTCTGGTGCTACAGGCGAGTTGGTGACTCATGAAGAGGAGGAAAGGCTGAGGTGAAGTGAAGAAAGGCCCTATCACCGGCAGGTTAACCCTACCCTCACAGTAATTTGTGAATTTTGTTGCTTCAGGCGAGTCAGTGACCCATGACGATGAGGATGACCTGTAGTGTAGTGAAAAAAACAAGAATTTGTCCTGAGGAAAATACAATTTAATTATAACCTGCCTTATTTATATACTGATATAGGTGGAACCCTTTCTTTCATTTTTGGGGGGATTCTTCAGGACTATAGATAAAGGTTACCTGTTGTTGTGGATTGCATAATCGAGCAGTGATGCAACCAAATGTGATGTTGCCAATGACCTTTCCTGATTCAATGTGCCGTTGGTGCAATGGAGCTGAATAGGCTTGAGCCACTTTTGAATAAGGCGCACAGCTGTTGTGTGTCTGGAGCACCTGAGGCGATTTTGTGTTCCTAGATACTGCTTTGTATACCTGGTGAGGCTAAGACGGATGACTTTAAAGTGGCACTCATATTTTTGGATGCTACTCTTTGGGCAGTTCTTTAAGAGGAGTGCAATGCTTCAATGATTAAGAAACAATATGTTCTTCTTCAAGAGATGCAGTCTAAATCCACGCTGTTTTTAGGCAACAATAACATGGTGCCTCTCACTGAGCTGCAATTTCTGGATTTGATTCCTATACTCTGATGATTCCGGAGCAACATTTGTCTCTTTAGGCATGTTCTTTCACATGGATGACCCTGTCTCAGTATCATTTGACAGGAATACTGCATTGTTAATGGCAAATAAAACGCAGCATCCTTGGAATCTTTTCTGCTTCAGTAAGACAGACTGGGTCTGATGCCAAAAAGTGTTGCCTTGGCAGCTACATCAAGAACTGCTCACTCTTATGAATGATCTACCCATTAATGATATAAATAGCTAACAGCAAAGACAACTCTACTGGAGTAAGAAGAGTACAAAGATATGGCCTGACTCTCTCCAGAGTCTATTCCTCACTACCTCTCAATGGTCCCTACTACTGAAGGCCTCACCTTTATTATTTGTTTATTTAGCCTAGATAAGGCTGAAGTCATACATACCCCTTAGGATAATAATTCCAGACCGAGTGTCCCATATCCCAGACTGAACTTGATTCTTTAAAAAATATATCTTTCATCCCACAGTAACTTGTCTCATTGTAACCCTATTGTGTACTCAGGCATTTGTCTGAATGAACCTACCTCGTATATTATTGTGTCCCAAAACCTATCCAAAAATATAGTATAACTAATATTCATCTGCTCAGTGTGCACCCATGATTCTTTTGTCTCATAGGGAACAAGTAAATAAATGTATTGTACATCAGTTCAATCTTATGCTTGCTAGGTATACCTTGTCACTCCCACCAGTTCATGTTATGTCAATTTCCATAAACAGCATACAAGAAAAATCAAAAGAAAGGAAAACATTATTAAAAAATATCCGCAAAATATATATCAGAAAGAATGCCATATTAATATCACAGGTGCATATCACTAATATGTGTAAGGTTCCTCATCTGCATTGCATCCAAACGGAACCTTCGCCCTGAGCCTGACAATGGCGCATGACTGTAAACGGCTATGTTTCTGATCTTTGTCACTACCTCTTTCATCTTTAACAACACATACACATGCGTTCATAATAGCGCGTGCTCTTCCAGTCTTTGTCCAGGTGTGATTCCATAAGTTTGGCCCATTAAGAGTTTTTTATCCTTATTTGAAACCACTCTGATGTGTTCCAATATGTGGTTCTTAAGTGGACATATCATACTGCATTCGTATTTTAGCCTCCACTGGCATTCAATTACATATTCCACATAGTTTTTGTTGCATGTTATTCTTTGGTTTAAGGCAACCTAATTGCCTTTGTAATCCTGGAATTCTTTTATGTTTCCCAATGTGGCAGGCCTTGCACTTGTCAAATCTTGTAAAGCCATTTCTCTGTTTTTCAAGCAATTTAATGGTTTAGTTATTATAAAGCAACTTTAGACTAGTTTGTTTTGTAGTGAAGGTACCTTTTTGTAGGTGATATTTGTTCTCATTCCCACTTTAGGACCAATGTTAGGGTCTTTACATAGTAAGTTCTGATATTTGTTCAAAATATTATAAATCCGTTGGTTCTTCTTATTGTTTGTTAAGATGACTCTGATGTTTTCATCACAGTTCTCTAGTTTCTTGTCTTTCTTTTTGTTCACTAGTTTTTGCTTACGAGTTCTCGCTCTTGCACATTTATTGCCTTGTTTTATATCTCTGGTTGGGTATCCTCTTCTGAAGATCCTTTGCTCGGTGGCTTCAAATTGCTCCTGCATCTCTCTTTCATTGGAGCAATTCCATCTAATCCTGATGAACTCTCTAGATGTAATACCTTTTCTAGGGGAGTTCAAATGGAAACTTGATCCTTGCGAAATGGTGTTAGTCGCAGTAGGCTTACGGCAGAGTTGTCTGTATGGTACTCTCCACAATGTATGGTACACTATGACATCCCAAAATTCTACTTGTTCTGTGCTGACAATACTAGTGAATTGTAATCCCCATTCATTGTTAATGAGAATGATGAGATATTCATGAAATTCAGTTTGTGTCCAATTAAAGATGATATCGAGTAGGTGTGGGAGTTCCTGTGGGTGCTCCTGTGGAGGCAAGTGTACCTCTGTTTTTTGTCTTAATTAATCAAATTCAGAAGTCCGATCAGTTCATCATTGATTTATTCATAGAGGTCAAGTATTATAATCATAATGACTCAAATAATGTTATTCAAGGTTTAATCTGTGTAAACACTTCAAAATGCAAAAAATCCCTATGCATTTCGGGACGAAGGTCCCTTTATCAGGGGACTCAAAGTGAGCTGTGGAGGAAATAAACACTGTTTCAGGAAATGGAATTGACCCTGAATTAATTAAATAAAAGATAGAAAGTAGGACCGAAGAACCATAGGAAAAAACGGAATAAAGGCGAAGTGAAACCAAGTATTGTGTAACCAAAACGCGAGGCTAAGCGGGTGAGAACAAAGTGATAAGTAGAGTAAAACCTGGTGCAAAGATAAAGACTTTACAAAGTTCATACATAGGTGCATGCGAGAAATCAAACATCAAACAGTACGGAATATATGAATTGCGAGTCAGAATCTCCCAAGTGAGCACCCGAGTGTGCGTGTTAAATAAACCGTGAAACGCGATAAAAAGTCGAAACAGAAATTGAAGGTTCTCACTGAGGTAGTAGAGTTACCGCGTTCAGTAGCAGGTGTCAGCAGCAATAGTTACGCGAAAGTGAGAAAGTGTGATTTGAAGACGTCCGGTAAAACATAGAAAGGAGACTAGAGAGTGTGCGGTATATTGCGTGTGAGGTGTTAGAAATGGTGAAATGCCCCAGAACATCGGGGAAAGTAACCAATGTGTAACAAACTGGTTTAAATACGCAAGAAAAATTAAATAAGGTTAAAAAGAAAACTGGACATTAAATGCATTAACTATTTGATTGATGGGACACAGAAGTGTCGGCCATCTTGGATAGGGAATACATGAGTTGGATGGATAGTAAGGAACAAAAGTAAAACAAAGTATAGAAAGGGAGAAAAAAGTGCAGAAACTGAAGGGTGTAAACTGATGCATTGAAATTAATAACATTATATTCATTAGAATGAAAAATCGTCATCACAAAATGTAAAAGGGTGTTTAGAAAAAGAGAAAGTAAAGGAAAATACTAAAAAAATGAGCATAGGAGAAGAAAATAAGTTCAATAAGGATGACAGTTAGGGATGTATCAGACAGAATGGTAGGAGCATGTTTAAAGGAAACAACTATATTCGATCCGTTCATTGAGTCCAATGACTTTTTCCAGAAGAGTTCACGCAGTAGTAACTTTTTTCGATTGTCAATGCCAGGTCTCATCGGGACACCCTCCAGTACAAGGAACCTTAACTGGCTGATGTTGTGTTGAGATAAGGTGAAGTGAGCAGCTAGGAGGGATTTCAAGGTCTTATTTCTTATTGTGCTTTTGTGCTCTGTGAGAAGAATTTTGATTTTTCTTTCGGTTTTCCCAACTTGGGTAAGCCGCAAGGGCACTTTAGTAGGTAGACCAAGTTCATGGAATCACAAGTGGCGTTAGTTCTTAGTTTTATCTGTTTGCCAGGCAGAGGATGGTTGATGAAGTTGCCTCTAATGATATTGTTGCAGTGACTGCAATTGTGACATGGTTTGGTGCCTGAAAAAACAGTATCCGGTGGTTTGGGTTTGCGTTCTAACCAATTTTTCAAATTGTTCGCTCTTTGGTAAGCGAACAGTGGAGTACAATTGAATATGCCACGAAAGTCTGGATCGAATTGGATCATCTGCCAGTTGCTTAGGATAATGTTCTTGATTGACGACCGTCTGGAAGAGTATCTGGACACAAATACTGGTCTTTCACTGTTAGTGATGTTGGCGCGGGGGGTCAAGAGATCATTTCTGTTCTTTAGCATGATGCCGCCTCGAGCAGCATGCTAGGTAAATTCAGGGTATTTTCTCTCCCTGTATTTTTGCAAAATGTTCTTTTCAGTTTGAAGATATTCTTCTGGTTCTGAACAAATCCTTTTAGCCCTCATCAACTGAGAAAAGGGTAGGTGCTTTTTCAAAGGAGTTGGGTGACAGCTAGTGTAAATGAGAGCATTATTCCGATGAGTGGCTTTTACAAACAGTGAAGTTTTTATGTTAACATTGTCGAGGGTTCCTAGGATGTCCAAAAAAGCTAAACTTTTAGTATCCGCATTATAGGTGAATCGTATGTGATCATCCACACCATTGATGTGGGAAATAAATTTAGGTGTCTCTTCAGGTAATCCTGCCCAAATTATAAAAATATCATCAATGTATCGCCAGTACGTCTCAATTTTTTTAGACCAATGGACGTCATTCAAGATGTGGTCGAGTTCTAGACGGTGCATGAACAGATTTGCATAGCTAAGAGCTGCACAGTTGCCCATTGAAGTACCCACTAGCTGCATCAAAAACTCCTCATTCCAAGTGAAATAGCTGTGGTATAGCGTGAATTGCATAAGCTCCAGTAGTAACACTTTCAAGTCATCTTTCATAGAGTGCAAAAGTAGAAAAGATTCCATAGCTTCAATGCCCCTGTTGTGCGGTATTGAAGTGTACAGGGCGCACACATCGATGGTGACCAAAGTGTGCGGAATATTTGGGTTTAGAGTCACTTTTTGTAATTGGTTGAGGAATCTGTGGAGTCGCATATGTATGTGGACATGCCCCTCACGATGGGCTGAAGGTACATGTCGACAAACTTTCCAGTAGGTTCGTGGATGGAATTCCTCGTAGACACAATAGGCCTGAACGGCGGTTGGTGTAGATTTTTATGAATTTTAGGCAGCATGTGGATGCTGGGACATTTAGGATGAGGATGGATCAGGTATTTCAAGTCTTTTTGGGTGACAGTCCCCATTTCCATGGCATTTTCCAGGATGGTCTTCAAAATCTTCAGAGAAGTATCAGTTGGGTCAGAAATCAATTTCATGTAAAGTTCCTTGTCGTTCACATGGGCAGTCACACTTTTTTGGTAGAACTCCTGGTCCAAAATGACCAGGGCTCCCCCTTTGTCAGCCTTACAACATATGATTTTCGTATTGTTGGTGATTTCCCTGAGTACTTCTGTGTCCCATCAATCAAATAGTTAATGCATTTAATGTCAAGTTTTCTTTTTAACCTTATTTAATTTTTCTTGAGTATTTAACCCTTTCGCTGCGGCAGCTATTCCGCCGCAGCGCTAACAGGGCAGGGCCGCCGCGCGCCGGCCGCATGCTGGTGACAGAACCGCTCCGTCACCAGCCGTGGTTGAGCTGTGCTCGTGACGGAGCGGTTCCGTCATGGCCCGCCCCGCTCGATAGAACGCGCCGCGCAGGCGCGGCGGCCGGGCCATGACGGAACCGCTCCATCATCATCACAGCCCAACCGCAGCTGATGACGGAGCGGCTTCGTCATCAGCTTGGAACGTGTTAAACCAGTCTGTTACACATTGGTTACTTTCCCCGATGTTGTGGGGCATTTCACCATTCTAACACCTCACACGCCATATACCGCACACTCTCTAGTCTCCTTTCTATGTTTTACCGGACGTCTTCAAATCACACTTTCTCACTTTCGCGTAATGATTGCTGCTAACACCCGCTACTGAACGTGGTAACTCTACTACCTCGGTGAGAACCTTCAATTTCTGTTTCGACTTTTGATTGCGTTTCACGTTTTTTTTAACGCGCACACTCGGGTGCTCACTTGGGTGATTCTGACTCGCAATTCATATATTCCGTACTGTTTGATGTTTGATTCCTCGCATGCACCTATGTATGAACTTTGTAAAGTCTTTATCTTTGCACCAGGTTTTACTCTACTTATCACTTTGTTCTCACCCACTTAGCCTCGCGTTTTGGTCACACAATACTTGGTTTCACTTTCGCCTTTATTCCGTTTTTTCCTATGGTTCTTCGGTCCTACTTTCTATCTTTTATTTAATTAATTCAGGGTCACGTCCATTTCCTGAAACAGTGTTTGTTTCCTCAACAGATCACTTTGAGTCCCCTGATGAAGGGACTTTCGTCCCGAAATTCATAGGGATTTTTTGCATTTTGAAGTGTTTACACGGATTAAACCTTGAATAACATTATTTGAGTCATTATGATTATAATACATGACCTCTATGAATAAATCAATGATGAATTGATCGGAGCGCCCACAAGAACTAGTGTGGGAATCTCCCACACCTACTCGATATTAGTATATTTACAAGTGTCCCTCACCAGCCAGAAGGGACTATTCTCGAGGCGCTCAGAAACGTGTTTAATCTTCTGCTGGAGATTACCTTTTTGAACTTTCACTACATTCCAGGTGTGCCACACCATCCTTATTTTTCAATTACAGATGATGACATGGTTGTTGATAATTCTCAAACATATTTCTATTTTCTCTGTGTTAAGTTGATTCCCTTCTCTCCAAGCTACGTTCTTCTCTTAGCTCCCCTGGTCACGTTGGTGTAGCTTGGAGGAAAGTAAACTCCCATTGCTGTTCTACAGATTTGCAACTACGGATACATCTGATGATTTAAAAGAAACACATTAATTTTAGTGAACGTCGATCATGTTGAGTAGCAAAGCTGAACGTTTCAACTCTTTAATATTTCTCTGTTATCAAAAAATACTCTGATGCTTTCAGTCCAAGATCATGATTGATCAACATGTATAATGAGACCATGTCTATTGTCAGAAGCAGTACCCCTCTAGCCATCCTGTGTTGGCCAAATTCTTGAAAAGTCATTTGTATCCTTTACTTATGGCCTATTTGTTGTCACCATGGGGTCCAAGAAGGGATCCACATATGTTGAGATTTATTCATACAGTGACCTACAACTCAATATAATCGGTCTTCCCAGTGGTTTTGTATTTGTCTAATGTACCTCTGGCAGAAAGAAAATTGTGGGAATGACTGGGCTTTCATTTGCCAAGTAAAGCAATTCTTTATCCTTCAGAAGGACATCATTTTCCCATTGCTTCAATGTTTTACTCAATTCCATTGGCTGGATTTTTGAAATGCAATATACTGATAAATGATATGTGAAAGGCAAGTCAAACATGTTGGTTTAATGGAGTGGTGTGGCATGTGATACACTGGAGTGGCGAGTCATACAGTTGAGTGCTGTGTCATACACTGAAGTAGATAGTAATGTTATAGAGTGGCAAAAAATGATGGTATAGTGGTGTGACGTGCCGTAGAGTTCAGTCCTGTTGCATACACTGGGGTGGATGGCCATGTTGTACAATGGATGTACAGTGGTAGAGGGGTATACATACTTTTTCTTATATAAAACAGACTTTGTTTGCACTTGTGGCTTTGTCAAACAGTATACGTTTGCTTACAACAAATTGTACAAAACAGGATTTGTATATCTCCTACCACATTCAAAGTAAATTCTAAAAGCATAAAGTAGGGGAGCTTGTAAGCATAAACATTTTCCTTTTCTGACCCCACCATACACCTGACACACACATACAATGGGTGAAAATGGCAAGTTAATTCCACAGTACTAGAATTATATCTGAATGTATGTTATAAACATTATATCAAGTGAATCCATTATTATTTTTCCTTTGTTGTGCTTCTCAGCCATAAGTAATATTTCTTTTACAGAACTATGTCATAATTTAGATTATTTTCAGTTCAAGATATTCATATCTAAGTAGTACGTTAACACTAGGGAAAACAAATCTATTGAATGGTGAGACAACACCATTCATAATGTGTATGTCCAGCTGTTCACATATCTATCTAAGTAATGTGATGTAAACTAAACCATTGAAGACACCAGTACTTTTTTTTAAATGCCATCAATCATGCCAGGCCACATAATGACACATCTACTGAATAATGTAAGTTCCACTCAAAATTAGGCTTGTGGGCTTATAACAGTGGTGACATCGTAACTTGGAATTTTTTATGTAAAATTAAAAGTAAACCCTCTCAACTTTTCAGAAGTTTGTGCTTAAAAGTAAGAGTATTATCATCACATTCTGACCAACCTCTGTTGTTATTTAAGTATATGCTATAGTGCACTAATAGTATAAGTGAGTCCTGAAATATAAATCTGAGAATAGTAAAGTTAGAAATATAGGTATTGATTTTTCTGTTATTGACAGTACATCTTTAAATCATCAAATGAGATATTTGGTTTCCATTGCTAAATTAATGGACAAGACTAATTCTGATTTACAGTTTTGACAAACGTTTGGTCGCACAGCTTTATATATTACATTTTTAAATGATTTGCTAGATACACACATTTTTAAAGTTGTGTAGCTGTGGAGCTTTAATGCAGGTAATGCAAGCATTCACTGCCCAAGAGAATCGTAGGCCAAACAGGTCATAACTCAGGTGAGTCTTGTTAGCTAATATATCTAGAACAGCCATAAAGAATTTTTGAACATCCAGTTGCTTATTGATTGAAAACAGAAGAACAGTCAACGAACTCCAAGGAACTCCAAGGATCTCTTCAGTGTCATACAGGACTTCACCAAACCATGCGGTGAAGCCATGGACATCACTCTGTTCCAATATCTCTGAGACAAGCTTGGAACTTACTTCCACCTTAAGATCAGGACACTCTAGGACAACTTTGCCAACCACACACAAGATGCCACAGCTGCCCACCACCCCCCAGAGACACCAGCCAGCCCACCATCTCCAACTGGACACCAATCATGACCAAGGATACCACCACAACCATGAAAAGCATCCACTCAGTGGCCCCCACCGACCCCTGCCCCCCGCACATCTACCACAGGCCGCGTACACCATTGCACCATTGCACCCAAACTGCAACAACCAATCAACACCACCTTCACATCAGGCACCTTTCCAGATGACTGAAAGCGCGCAGAAGTCAGACATCTGCTCAAGAAGCCCACGGCCGACCACTCCGACCTCAAGAACTACCGGCCCATCTCGCTCCTCCCCTTCGCAGCCAAGGTGGCAGAGAAAGCAGTCATAATGGAACTGACACGATTCATCAAAGAGAACACCATCCTCGACCAGTCCCAATCTGGATTTCGAAGAAACCTCAGCACCAAGACCACCCTACTGGCCGTCACAGACGAAATCTGCACCCTTCTGGACCAAGGCCACTGCACAGTCCTCATTCTCCTCAACCTATCTGCAGCCTTTGACACCATCTCTCCCCGCACACTAGCTGACTGACTACACGACGCCGGCATGCAAGGAACTGCCCTCGACTGGATCTGATCGTTCCTCACCAGAAGAAGCCAAAGAATCAGATACCACCCTTCCTCTCCACCCCCACAGAAATCACCTGCGGAGTCACTGAGCCCATCTTTCTTCAACATCTACACGGCCCCCATCACAGCCATCGTCTGACAACACAGCCATAACATTGTATCCTACACTGACGACACCCAGCTCATCTTCTGCTTCACCAAGGACTCAACTTAACTCAACAACAAAAGGACAGAAGTCCCCATCCTTGGAACCACCCCTTCAGCATGGGACAACACCTGGTTGCCCGCCGCCCTCAGAATCCTACCTACCCCCTCAGACCATGTCAAAAACCTTGGTATTGTACTTGTTTCATCCCTCGCCATGAACCGACAAGTCAACACCGTCACCTCTTGCTGCTTCAACACCCTCCGCATCCTCCAAAAGAGCTTCAAATGGATCCCCCCCTGAGTCAAGGAAGACAGTCACCCACACACTCATCCCTAGCAAACTGGACTATGGAAACGCTCTCTACACCGACATCAACAAGGTCCTACTCTGCAAACTCCAGATGATACAAAACACCACCCCCAGACTAGTCCTCTGCATTCCCTGGCACGAACACATCAGCTAACACCTGCGGAAACTCTACTGGCTCCCCATAGAGAAGAAAATCATCTTCAAGATCCTCACCCACGCCTACAAATGCCTTCACAACAGCGGACCCAAATACCTCAACAACAGAATAAACTTCCAGGTACCCAAAAGAAACCTCCGATCTGCCAACCTTGCAGTAGCCGAAACCCAGCGTATCCCCAGAGCCAGAGCAAACGGAAGATGGTTCTCCCAAATTGCGGCCAAAACCTGGAACGAGCTACCAACAGACATCAGACGCGCCCCCTTCCTGAACACCTTCAGGAAGACCCACAAAACCTGGCTCTTCGCCTGAATCAGATCTGCGTACCCCCCCATCAGAGCCTTGAGACCCTCTCGGGTGATTAGTGCGCTTACAATTCTCTGATTGATTGACTGTAGAGTGGCATGTGTGGTTGTTCGACAAAATTTATTGATGACATGTTATCAAGGTATTTCAGAAAACTTGATGAATATGATGATTTTTGATTTATTTCACAGATGATAGGTAGAAAAGTAGATTAATGACAATTAACAACATTGATATAGAAATGTTTGCCCTTTTGATTTCAAAGCATGATGTCCTGTAATTTCTTTGTGTTTTGCTTTCTGTTTTTTTTAAGGTTGAACAAGTTTGAATCAATTGTTTCATTTAAAAGAAAGTTTAGGTTTTGTGAAAATGGGATAGTCAACGAGATGAGGAGCATACCTGTTTTTCATATGATTGTATGCACTGACAGAGCTATTGTCTGCATTAATTCATGTCTCTTCTAAACCGCTAAAATATAGTCCAGTTATTTTTTAACATAAGATAGCGCAACATGTGCCATTCTCTCTTTGAATACTGTAGAGTCAATGTTTATTAGTTTAATCAAAGCTTAGTCTTTGTGTAGTTTTGCCACATAAACCAAATAAAGAGGAATCTCTTCTCAATAAATGTGTGAATTTTAGACCAGTAAAAATCTTGCTGCGCTCTGTTTTGTGGTTCAATGTGGTCAAATTTGACCTCAACAAATTCAATTATTCCATTTTTTCCAGATGTCACAAAGACTACTACAAATCCCATGGCTCCATTTACTGGTCCTTCTTCTACAAGTAAAGTTTGATTTAAAATGACATGACAATTGTTACAAAGCTGTAAATCTTTCTCCAATCATGCTGCATGTGAAACGTTATTTTTCCATGTTAAGTGATTTTGCCGCAGGTTTGCTTATAGGTGTGTGTATTCTATGATTCTCAACTTTGTCTTCACAAGGAAGATGTACAATTTCTTCTTTTTTACAGAGGTAGCATTTCATAATTTAAATGAGCACATTCTTCAAACAATTGTGTGTTCGCTCCTGAAACAGTTTGTTGAATATCAGTTAGCTATAATAATTCTCCAAGAACAATGGCAAGTTTTACTCCAAAGAGCACATCAGTACTATTACATACACAAATGAACAAATGCCAACATCATATTTGAAAACATGCTGACTTAATCTATAATCAAAACTTTTAATTTTGTAAGGGCTCTCCCCAGTTCTTGGCATGTATCAGTATTCAATTTTAAATAGTGCCATTTTCTATTGTGCTCCACAGGGAGTAACAGTAGACAACGTTAAATTTTGATTCATCTTTGTTAGTAAAACTACAGGCGGAAATTGCATCCTTTATTTGGGACAAGCATCTTCCAAGGATTGCTTGAAAGAAACTCAGGCGACGAAGGGAGAAGGGTGGGTTGGCAGTCCCTGACCTACAAATGTATGCATGGGCGTTTCAATTGTCCCATGCTTGTATTCAGCCTTGCTTAAGGGGGAAGGAGTTAGTCAATCAGCTTTCTTGTTTACATTCGGGAATACCAAATGTTTTAAGAAGATTAAACTGAAGGTCTTGAAGGGGATGGCCAGAATTTGGTCTGAACTAACAAAAGCTATAAAGTGGGGGTACTATGGCAGTAGGACACCACTTTGGGACCTTCCTGATAGCCCTGTTTGGTTGAGAGATAGTCTGGCAATCCCATTAAAAGAAGCAGGGCTGGAAGTTTGGGGTGACCTATTTATGGAAGGTGATCTGCATTCATGGGATCAGTTTAAGAATAAAATTGGCACGAATTTTGCTAGATTTAAATACATGCAAATTGCAAGCTGGACCCATTCATATATCTCTTCGTCTTCCCGAGAAAACAAGTTCCCACTTGGCGGCCATAGTCAGCTAATATCCCGCCTAGTAGACAACCCACCTGCCAATAAGGAAATCTCCTTGTGGTATAATCTTATCCTGGAAGAAGTGGATGGCGAGTTTCGGCTACCAGACCTGTTGTGGGGCGCCCTCTTTGTTGGCTCCAACGTGCAATACCTTTGGATCTCTTCATGCAAGCTTCTATGGGATATCGTAAAACCTGCAAGGCTACGTAGAAACCATCTTTATACCCTGCATAGAGCGTATTACTCCCCTCTTAGACTGTCAAGATTCTCTGTAGGGAAGTCAGTAGCTTGTGCTAAGTGTGGCTTGGTAGCTGCCTCGGATGCCCACACCTTGCTCCATTTTGGGATGTGATCAGCAACATTCTCACTAAATCATTTGGCTTTTAAGTAGCCATCAACCTCCCTCTTGTGATTTTTGGGATTTTGGATGGGGTCCAGTGTCCGGCAAAAAGCCTGCTGTTTTATTCCATCCTACTGGCCAGAAGGGAGATCTGCAAAAAATGGAAAGATCCTCTATCTCCCTCTCTTAACGATTGGTATGCCTCAGTATTGCAGGTCTCCAGACTAGATCTGGCTAGGGCCGGCAGTCAAAGTAAAAGGACATTCTGACATCTGTTGATCTGGGAACATTGAGATATCCGTTTTTTTTCCCTGGGTCCGATGATTATGCTACTGTGGTGTACGCTACTTGTAGAGCTGGTCTCCGGTTCCAAGCCCGGTCCTATATGGTTGCAACTTCCACCTGAATGTTATTTTTCAATGGTTTCTTTTGATGTCTGTCCTAGGAGAAGGCGTCATTGCTGAGGGATATTGGTTTCCCACCTTGTTTAATCCCTGCCAGTTTATAAAACTGTGACAGCATGTCATAATTGTACCTGCGACTTCACCTGAAACTATGGTTGTAAATGAGGAAAAAAAAATAAAAAACATCCCAAAACCCTCACAAGTGCTTGCCAAACATCAATATATTTTTGTGACCTTTGATTGCATTATGTTGTATTGTGGCATTTGTAACAGGCTTACTACCCCTTGTGGGGGACTGAAGCACTTATTCACACAGATAGCAAGGTACACTGTGTCAGCTGTGTGGTTGGAAGAGTTTTGTTTTGTTTTGTTTTGAGCCTATATAGGAAGTGTGTTCACGTTGCGCAAGATGACCGCTGGTGCCACGCAAAACTGCCCTCTCTTTACACATCACCAAATCCTAAATACAAATGATGGCTGAAACAAACAAATTGAACATTCCTACGTGTCATAGTGATTCATGCACACGTTGCAACTGACACTACTATTGCCAGAGAATCTTTACAGTAGAATTTATAGTTCTCATATATAGTATTTACTCATCTCAGTAAGAAATGCTTTTGAATGTTTAACTTAGGAATTGTCTTCACTAAATGAGAGATGCATTTAATGAAGTTATCATTGATGCTGATGAATACAGTGACTGGCATGTAATAATAAAACACATAAGCTTTATTGCAACTAAATGGATCTACAGTGTAACATATACTATCATGCAGAGATGAAAACTAGTAGCGTGCAATTGTTTGTTCTGTAAACCATCCTCTTTACTTCATTGCTGAGGCCCTACACGCAATTCATAAATGTGTGCAATACTGTCTGTGTAAATGTTAGGGATATTGTTTTTAGCTTTAAACGGTCCTTATGTGTGTAGGATAATAGTATAGGTTTCATGATAACATTTATTCTACGTATACATTAATTTGACATGTATGTACTTCTAATGTAGTTCCTAGTAATACTTGTTATTGTGAAGTTTTATTGCTTATTGTGTGACCTATGCAAAATTATCTAAAAGTACTAAAGACATATTATATTTGTAGATGTTTAAATATGCACACACATAGTCAGTCAGTCAGTCAAAAAGCTTTATTATCTGTTAAAAACCATAAAAGCACATATATACAGAATTTAGAATAAAAACAAGCCATTAGACAACAATGTGATACATTCAAAATGACGGACACAGTCCTAAAAATGGTTGAAATACAATGTTAAAAACAGGAGAAAGTCCTATACAGATTACAATGGAGCAGTAGATGGACAAATAAGTCGATCCCTGGGCCTATTATGTTTATCAGCACCTTCTGGATTACAGTGGTTATGCTAGCGCAGTTGAGGTAGTTTGACATTTTTTAATTTTAGCGCTTCTTGCGCACCACATAGACAGAAGGTATCTGGCGGTTGTAACCACAATCAATGGGGTGGTATCATATTTTAATATTCTAAAAACCTCCCTGTAATCCCTGAGACCCCTGGACTTGCATAATTGAATGATTCATTTTGCTCTTGCCTTAGAGTAGAAGGGAAAGAAGAGCAGAACGTGCAGATCTGTCTCTTCACTACCTTCACACCCAGGGCAAGAAGTCGATACGTGGGGAGCGTTTGACCACTTGTTTGTCTCGGCCCTCACTCGGAGTGTTCCATGGCTAAATTGGACATATAATTTCTTTGCCAGTAAGGGCTGGATGTCGTCCAGGAATTTCTCAAAGTGGTACTTATCCTTAACCTCCAGGAAAGTGTTGGTCAACCTACCCAAAGATGGATTTGATAATGTGAGATCCTTTCGATGTTGCTTAAGTGCGATGCCTAACGACCTCTTGGTAATCAAGGGACAAGTTTCCTAAGGGAGAGGACCACAAATCTCCCCTACCCAGTGTGTAGCAGAGATGTTTAACACGTTTTAACCAGAGAATTTTTCCCACACCCCTTATGGTCAAGAGGTCCCTTAGGTCCTCCCTATAGCTTAGGAGCTCCTGGGTAGACCAGAGTTGCCTCCAGTACAACAGGGGGCAATTTAAAATAACCTCCTTTATGGGGAGCAGGCTTAAGTCTAGCCATAAGGGGGTCAAGGGTGTGCTCTGGGGAAGTCTCAATAGGCGCCTGATGAAACTATTCTCGGTGATAGGCAGAGAAGCGGTGCAAACGTGTCCCCAGAGGTCTGCTCCGTAGAACGCCCCCCCCCCTCTCGCCTGTGCTTTGTAAATTTCCACTGGCGGTCCCAGAGATTTAAATGAGCACTCATTATAAACCTTTAGAATGCCACCAGAGGATTGGGCCAACTTCAGATTTGCCTTGGCCATATGCGACCCCCAATCCATCCTGTCATTTAGAGTTACCCCAAAATAGTCGAAGGTGGATACTCTCTCCAGCACCGAGCCATCCATATGGGGGTGGGGGCAGTTGGATGATTTTGCGTTGTAGACCATATACTTGGTTTTGGAGAGGTTAGTCTCCAAATTTCTAGATCTACAAAATGAGCAAAATACCTCCAGTGTTCGCTGTATACCCATGGAAGATTTTGATAGCAGAAGGGTATCATCAGCGAACATCAGGGCTGGTATCTTACGGCCTGCTAGACTAGGCGAGTCTAGATCCCTCGCTCCCATTAGATGTTCAATCAGTCCATTGAGGAATAGGGAGAAGAGCGTAGGGGCCAGCACGCACCCCTGCCTCACACCCTTTTCCACCGGAAAGGGAGTCAAAAGCTCCCCATTCCTCCCGTACCTCACCCTTGCATAGGTGCCTTGGTTCATACGTTTAAACAATTGGCACAAGTATACCGGAGCACCCATCTCTAGTAGTATCACCCAAAGCTTATCCCTCTGGACCAAGTCAAATGCGGATCGAAGATCCACAAAGATCAGGTACAAAGTACCTGCCCCCATAGTCACCGTCTTCCAGTAGACCAACTGGAGTCTAAACAATTGGTTGATGGTAGAGACCTTAGTGCGAAAGCCCGCTTGGAGGGGGTTAGGATGTGATGTTCGTCCATCCAGCTCTGCAACCTCGATAGTAAAAGGTGGGCAAACAATTTCTGGAAGACATCGATGAGAGTAATAGAGCGGTAGTTGGCCGGGTCCAGTGGGGAAGCGTTTTTATGGATGGGGATAATCTCTGCGCCCAGCCAGGTTGGGGGGATCTCCATGCCATGTAGGATGGCATTAAAGTATAGCCAAATGTAGGGAGCCCATACCTTCTGCTCACTCAAGAATAGATCTCCAGGGATCCTGTCTAGGCCTGGAGCTTTCCCCGAAGACAAGCTACTAAGGACCGCCTGGATGTCAAGCATAGTGCAAGGTGGACAATCAGGACCCTTTGCCTCCGATAGTACTAGAGCAGGAGTGCTCTTCATTAATGGTGCTAGACCAGCTAGGGGTGGGTTGTCAATGTGGGAGTAGAGAGGCTTAAAGTGAGCCAACCAAACCTCTTCACTCAGGTTAGGAGTTATGGCGGAAGACCCCTCTGCCGAGCCTGATCTAACAAGGTTCCAGAAAGCCCTGTACTCGCGTCCGTCCAGGGCTTCTTTTATGCTTTCCCATCTCGTAGCCTCCCATTCCGACCTAGACTCCGCAATCATTCTTTTGTAGGTGTTTCTAGCCATTCTAATACTCAACAGAGACCCGGTTTTGACTTCCTTTACGAGAGCGCATTTAGCCCCCCTACAATTTTTATTAAACCAATGGGGCTGCTTTTTTGGCCGTATCCCCTTATTGTCTGTAGTGTGGAAATAATCGGCCAAAGTAGAATAGAGCTTAGCGTGGATATGCTCTAGCTCCCGGAAGTAGGTCAGATCATCGTTGTCAACCTGGAGATCAAAAGACTCTGCTAGAGATCCGGCAGAGTGTTGGTATAGCTCAGTTACTTTGTCAGGGGCTAGCCCAAACTTGGCCCACCTAATACGTCTGCCACCAGCAGCTATAACTAGGTTCGGGTCAGTGGAAGTCACCAGTACCCCCAATTCATGTTGGTGTCCCAATGTGAAATTTTGTTCAAGTGACAAGAGATTGTGGTCACTGTCTACCCTTTGGATTACAGTAAACGCCCTCAATTGGGCCCAGAATTCCACGTTAACCAAAATATAATCTATGGTTGTACTTTTCCCCACTCGGTTATAAGTACTCGTGCCTGGTACATCGGGAGGAAGTCTACCGTTGCAGGCCCTGAGGGAATGAGTTACTACCAATTTATTAATCTGGAGTGCCAAAGGTGTTATGCGCTTTGCCTGGTACATCGAGCACTCCTGGATGCACCATATGGAGTCCTCATCTAGGGTTACAGGGGGGATCCCAGCCAGGGGTTCGAAATGCCAATTAAAATCGCCCCCGATGATTCTGTGTGTCGGTGAGGGAAATGAAGAGAGGAGTTCCTCGAGGGCCTCTAGCATAGATAATCCCAACTGGTGAGGCGTAGGGCGCAAATAGATGTTAAACACCCCCACAGTCGAATCATCCAAGTATTTAAGTGCAATACAGAGGATATCCGGGGAGTGGGAATCTATTACCTTAACTGAGCACCCCAGGTGTGTAGCTACCCAGATACACAGACCCCCGAAGGTCTTCCCCTGGATCCCTGCACAGCCGGTGAAAACATTTTTGCAAAGCCCACCCTTGGAGGGGCAGTCAGCAGCCATGTCTCTTGGAACAGGCACATGTCATACCTGTCCATCATCTCACCCCATTCTGGATAGGATAACTTAGGGCCTAGCCCTGCTACGTTCTAAGACCCAATTAATGATCTACGAGGCTCGGCCCTGGGGGGGGTCTGGCTATAGTAGATGGTAACACATTAAGGAGGGGGGAGATCCAATCTGGGTATCCGGCTCTATTCCAACTCCTAAAAGGCTAGTATTTAGATTTAGGCTTATTGGGATTGTTAACATACCATCCTCCTCTGTCCTAATAGCCATGTGGACTAAGCTCCCCTCAGCTCTCTCGCTCTCTTCCACAGAACATCTGGCTACATTGGGGACCATTTCATTGGGCCCCAGTGGATGAGGTAGTCAATCCACATTGTTCAGGGGGCTAAAACTATTGGCTAGTGGTATGTTATATTCTAATTCCTGTCCTCCACGATGGTAATAAGTTGGTGCAGGCCCGCCCAATGCTGGATCTTGTGAATAGAAATACCCCAAGTGGTGGGTATTAATTGAGCCCGGATTACAGGGGCCTCCCCATTCAAGGATGTAATTGACCACTCCGGGATCCCTGAAATTAACAATCACACAGTCCCCGCTAATATCTTTGGGTCTAGACCCCAGCCAACTGACTCTTCTAGCAAATAAAATTTCCCCCTGGCCTGAACTCATCAAGGGTCTATGTCTGTTCAGCCAGAAGATGATTTTGTTCTTCAGCTCGGGGAATGTTTCGCCTCGCTCACCTGCCAACAAAGGGACTCCTGTTAGAACCACCACATACGGAGAAGCCTCAGGTGGTAACTGGGGGCAGGAAGGAGGTTGGTGGATTCCTATGCTAGAGGATTTCATAGCACGGTTGTGAGGCACCAAACCTGATGCTGGCCGCTGCTTACTAGTCGCTTTTGTGGTAGAAGGTTGATCTCGGGGAATCAGGCTAGCTGTATCTAGATGCACCCTAGGTGGAATAGCAGGACCAGAACCAATGGTGACAGGGGTACATTTATGGGTGGTCTGTGCAGCCAAACCCTGTGCCAGGCTGTCTAAACATGGGCCTTCATTTAGACTATGGCCTTGAGTGGCCTTCCTGGTATTGCCTAGGGCCGCTTTCGGAGTGTTTTTCCCATTTAAGGTGGATTTCTGTTCTCCTCCTCTAGCTTTGTTATTTATCAATGATACCACTTTATCAATTCTACACATCAAGGTTTTAAAGTGAGAATTGATAAGTTGTTCCGGTTGAGCTTGCAGGTCAATTAGTAAATGGGTGGCCCAGACCGATGGTACAAAAGTAGGAAAAAGGGGGCCTGGCTCTGACTGTGGGGGATCAGGAGTAGGTATAGTTCTCTTGGAAACCTTTTTAAGGGGTTTCGGCTTCTTAGTTCTGGGACGTGGCTTAGATACCTTTTTACCTGCCTGGGGGACTGGAGAAGGTGCGAGATTAATAGAGGAGCTAGCATCTGGCACGAACTCCGCACATGGAAGCTCGGCAAAGCAAGACACCAACATTGAATCAGGAGAATTAACGGTGGCTAGGGATACATCCCTGGTAGGCAAGGGGGGTGCATAGCAGATGTGAGTGAGAGGCGTCTTTCAGTGTTCTCTATGGCCGACGCCAACACCCCTATTGTTTTTGGTAGCATTTTATCAATGGCTGTTAGGGTCGGTACTGGGGGTGTTGAGGCCGCTTTTTGCCTAGTAAGGGTACGAGAGGTAGGGGGATTAGTTTTGCCCATGTTACTTGGCATGAGGTTCTTCTCGATTTGTTTTTACAGAAGCTCAAGATCAAGATAACATTTCTAAATGAATTAAATGTAAAAAGATAAACTAGTCATTAAAATATAATAAGGCCCTACACCAGGCTTTTCAATAGTCAATATAAGGATATCACAGTAGGGCCTAGCTTTGAAAGAGTAAAATAATAGTGGTTACCACAACAGCAAGGTCCAATCCATTCGCTTCCAGAGGAGCCAAGAGGGGTGGCCCAGCCCGGCCTCTTCCGCCCCTGACAGCCTCAGATGGCCTGCCCTTTGCCCGGGCTTGGCCCAGCACAGTCCCGTGTCGCGGGTGGATGGGCGTGGATTCAATCTTCCGGTCACATTCACCCCTGCATTAGCACCTCACCATTTAGCTCACCTAGGTGCCTCCGCTGCAGGTTTTGCTGGTTACTGACATACATGACTTATGTCCTCTGGGGGGGGGAATTGCCAAGGCTCTTTTTAATTCTGCGCCGTTCTGTGCCGTTCTATGCCGTGGCCAGTGTTTCCGCGGTCCTTAGTAAGGAAGGGGAATGTTCAAGAAATGAATATAGACTAAATAGGACTATATTTTTAAGAAATGCCCAGCCGGACACTTTAATGTCTTGATAACAATGATACAAAATGGAATAAAACACAGAGTGTGATGAACGTGGGACACGAGCCGATGTCCAGCTAACACACTGGGGGAACACAAACAAGGGAAAGAAATAGTAGGCAAAATCGAGGTCATCTAACAATCAGGTCATAAGAAGATAATCCACAGTATTCACATATGCATGTTCAATTTTGTGTTAACTATGCATTTAGTGCATTTTTTGTCGACGACGTTTTGAACCATACAAAATATTGGTTCATCCTCAGGACAGAAATGATTGCCTAAAGAATTAACAATTTAGCTTGAACCCACGGTGGGGATAAGCTGAAAGTCACTCAGCCAACAGTGGGCAATAATTAGAGTGAATTTCACTGTGAAGGTTGCCTCACGCCGTGCAAGGACCCCCATTGTGGACCTGCACTCACTCCAATTTCCGATCCTGGGACCAGGGCATTGCTCCCATAGATTCTCCGCATTCCACGCTGGTCCCACCTCTTGAAATTCACTCTAATTATTGCCCACTGTTGGCTGAGTGACTTTCAGCTTATCCCCACCGTAGGTTCAAGCTAAATTGTTAATTCTTTAGGCAATCATTTCTGTCCTGAGGATGAACCGATGTTTTGTATGGCTCGAAACGTCGTCGACAAAAAATGCACTAAATGCATAGTTAACACAAAATTGAACATGCATATGTGTATACTGTGGATTATCTTCTTATGACCTGATTGTTAGATGACCCAATTTTGCCTACTATTTCTTTCCCTTGTTTGTGTTCCCCCAGTGTGTTAGCTGGACATTGGCTGGTGTCCCACGTTCATCACACTCTGTGTTTTATTCCCTTTTGTATCATTGTTATCAAGACATTAAAGTGTCCGGCTGGGCATTTCTTAAAAATATAGTCCTATTTAGTCTATATTCATTTCTTGAACATTCCCCTTCCTTACTAAAGACCGTTGTTGTTGATAATAAGTACCTACCCAAGGTCCTTAGCTTATTGCGTCCTGGGTTCCCTTGTCTTGTTCTAAATAATAGTGTTTCCGCAGCCAGCCGCCTTACTCCTTCCACACGCCGCCACCTCTTGAGCCTGTGAGGTCGGGTACGGAGCGGGTGGTGCAGGAACCACACAGCGCGGCTCGCGGTTCTGTGGCGGCAGCGGTAGCACACTACTGGAGCGGGCAGGCAGGTAGTGTTGGCGTATGGCAGTATTGTGCGTTTGGATGTTGGTGAGTGAGCCAGCAAGCAAGCAGTAGCTGCCCTGCTCAAGCTCAATCTCCCACACCGTGCTCCGAACTCCGTAGGCTCCTCCCCCTAGAATCCGTATTAAAAGTGCATTGTTGATTCATTTCTTAAGTTAGCATTATTCTCAAAATTCTGATCTTCTCTGTATAATTCACAGTGCTCCCATATTTTGCTGACCTGCTCTTTTTGCAAGATATATTTCTTGTAACAGCAATAGATACATGTCAGGGAAAGGAATTCAACGATGAGCATGAGAGAATAGTGTGGCTGAACAAAACACTATGATGCTCTAGTCTGTGTTTGTGACCAAGTCGGTGTTCTCATGTGCAGTGTGGGATTTTTCTCTACTGTTGCAGCCTGCAATGTATGGCTGCTATAGACAATTGACTTCTATTGATGATGCAACTATAGGGGTAGTAGCTCGCAAACCTGAGAACTATAACTTATCAATCAACTAGTTGGATAAAAGAAGAATCTCTCAGACATTTTTCCTTGGAGTTGCTGTTCATTTAGACATGCCCCGATTCCTGCAAATGACTTTGAACTTTTCCTTTTAGCCCCTTTTCTGCATGTCCTATGCAGAATCTTCCATTGACTCCTACCTGAACCATACCCCAAATCTCCATTGACTTTGTATAGATTATTTAAGACATTCTCCTATGTCCTCTCATTTCCCTCAAGTGTAGTTTAGACTGACATTTATTTCCTACTTATCGAAGACTCCTAACTGAGCTTCTGCAATGCCACTGCTGGTGTTGCTAGTCCTCTAGTGCCTTATCCCTATTGTTTTCCGTAGAGCTATTTGATTCCTGAACTCTGAGTGTTTCTGTGCATTAGTCTGTGCTTAGGAGAGTAGGATTGCTAATGCATAAAAAAGACAAAATAAGATTGTTTTCTGATTATCTGATTGTTATGTTATTGTTTTGTATTGCAGCGACCAAACTTCTTGTTTGTGTAATTCTAGCTCACCTTCATTTATTTAGGAGACTTGCCCCACCTTTTGTAATTTTATAATTATATAGCATGGTCTTGAGAGTGATCTAATTGAATCTGATTACTGATTTATAATAAACACTTTAAACTTGGCTACCGATTCCTGATCCTCAATGTACAGCCAAATTGGTTGCACTGTTAACATAAATTGAATATTGATCAGTCAAGTGATGCTAACTCTTTTCCCTCAGTGCGAAGTATAAAATATCCATTGAAGGGACCAAGATAGAGAGCAAGTAAGCAATTTAGTGATCCAGAGTAATCGAGGGGACATAAATTCATCCCCCTCAAAACAACCGAATGGGCCCAGAAACGCTGGATCAAACCTGGTAGCAGAGGATGGTTCTGTCCACTGGCACGAAAGAGTTAGGGTGTCTGATCTA